>NW_017617864.1:705179-920716 GCF_001879475.1 Ipomoea nil | reverse complement strand
GTGGAATAAATCCAAAGAGAAGAAATTCAAAAAGGGCAAACGGAAGGCTCTAATAAGCGATTCGTTAGAAGCAAGTGAATCCGAAGAATCATCTAGTGACGAGAGTGATTCATCACAAGAAGATACGGCGCTACTATGCCTAGTGGGCTAGACATCCGAACATGAAGAATGTTATATGGCGCGTGAAATCGACGAAGAGGTATCTTCTAGCTTTTAGTTCTTTTAGTTCAGTTGACACTTCTTTCCAGACTCAAGAATCATTTCAAAGTCTTATGGAAGATTGTCAAAAAGTCATGGCCACTCATACTCAAATCAAGAGCGCAATAATACGTTAATTCTTGAAAAAGAAGAAATGTCACAAAAATTGCTAAATGCTCTAAATGAAATGAGTAAATTGAAAGCCGAAATATTCGACTTCAAGAAGAGTGCAAAGCTAGAGAGGTTAGAGAACATAACCTTCGGGAAGTTATTGCATCATTTACGCATTCATCCAAAATAATGGATAAAATGGTAAACATGCAAAAACGCCGCTGGAGATAAAGCCGGACTTGGCTACGATCCATCATGTTCTAAAACCCCTCAAAAGTTGACTAATTCTACTACTACTTTAATCAATAAAGTTCCAGTGGTAAAATTTGTAAAAAGTCAACATAGCACAATGAGACAAGGAGTTGGAAACAAAATTAATGCCCAGAAAGTTGTTGCTAGGCCGAAACAACACAGTGACATTTTGGCAAGACAACAAAATTTTAAAAGGCAAAAATTTGTATCAAAGGAGAACCAACGAGTCTAGTGCAATAAAACCTCATAGGAATATGGGAAGAATTCCGAGAATTGGGGCTGGGAGATTATATCCCTCAGAAGAAGATTGGTCGCTTGAACATAAACCATGGACCAAGTCCAGATTTAATTTGTTTCATAAAGTCAAGCAACTATCAGCTTCCAACCGCACCGAATCATTATTCGAAAGTGCGTTATGATTATAATGTTTATAATGGTTACAGAACCTATTCTTGGATCAATGGGATATAGGTGGATTTGGATGCCAAAAATTACTAACGCAAAAGGACCCAAACAAGTGTGGGTACCTAAAAATAATCTGTTTTGCAGGAAATTTGGTATTTCGATAGCGGATGCTCTCGACATCTGTTTTGCAGGAAATTTGGTATTTCGATAGCGGATGCTCTCGACACATGACCAGCAATAAGCTAGTCTAGTTGAGTTCAAAAGTATCGAAGGACCAAAAGTAGTGTTTCGGTGGAAACGATCAATATGGAATGACAAAAGGAACCGGCGCAATTGTGAAAAATGGTCTACGAATTGATGACGTATCTTATGTCGAAGGATTAAAATTTAACTTGTTTAGTACAAGTCAATTTTGCGACAAAGGATATCTCGTAGAATTTACAAAGGCAAATGTCAAGTCAAGGACGAATCCACGAATGAAGTCGTACTCGCCGGATCGAGAAAGAAAAAATGTATGTTGTAGATTGGAGCACAACAAAGGAATCTATGTGCTTGATGGCAAATAATTCGAATGAAGTCTGTTGGAATGGCACAGAAGGCTAAATCATTTGAATTTCAAAACCATCAACAAGCTTGCAAGAAATAATATAGTCGAAGGACTACCCAACATTGTGTTCAAGAAAAATCAAATTTGTGATGCATGCCAGAAAGGAAAACAAATCAAAGCATCATTCAAAGTCAAAGCTCAAGAGTCAACATCAAGACCTCTAAGTCTACTGCACATGGATTTATTTGGTCCAGTAGACCCAGTAAGTATAAGTGGTAAGAAATATACTTTGGTTGTTGTTGATGATTTTTCTAGGTACACATGGACAATATTCATCAAGAAAAAGGATGAAGTCTTATCAAAGTTGCCAGAGCTTTGAAGCTACTGCAAGTCGAAAAAGACATGAAGATTGCAACAATACGAACCGATCGAGGAACAGAGTTCGTGAACAGAGTAATTCAATCTTATTGCAATTCACAAGGAATTTTACATCAATTATCTGCCGCACGAACGCCGCAACAAAATGGTGTAGCTGAAAGAAGAAATCGAACGCTCAAAGAAGCCGCACGAGTCATGATAACGGCCGCCGACTACCAAAAGATTTTGGGCAGAAGCTATCAACACGGCGTGCTATACTCAAAATCGAAGTCTAATCCACAAGTCCTATAACAAAACACCATATGAATTATGGAAAGGGAGAAACCCAATCTCACCTATTTCATACATTTGGTTGTAAATGTTTTGTACTTGTTAATGGAAAGTCTCAATTAAAGACTTTTGACGAACGTGCGAACGAAGGAATATTTTTGGGATATTCATCCACCAGCAAAGCGTACAGAATTTTCAACAAATCAACAATGGTGGTAGAAGAATCAATTCATGTTGTGTTCGATGAGAATCACGACAAAAATGGCAAAAATGATGAAGGTAATCGTGATTTAATTAAATCTAATGATTTGTTCGAAGATGATGTGTTGCAGGAAGTAGAAGAATCAAGTGACATGGGTATTCACCAATTTGAGGCAATATGCAATGAGGAACCCGAAATGTCACGCATGCCTGTTGCACCCGAAATTGCACAAGAAGAAACTCCAGTAATTGAATCCGAAGAAGCACCCGTCAATAATATACAACAAGTGGTATCACACCAAGTGGAATCACAACAAGAAGGAAACTCTGAGAATCCAACAAATTTCCAACCAAATCGAAAATGGCTAAGAAGTCACACACATGACTTAGTCATTGGAAATCCAAGTGACGGAGTGAAAACGCGATCATCTACTAGGAACCAACAACAATATGCAATGTTCTCATGCTTTCTATCACAACTGGAACCAAAAGAAATTGATGAAGCTTTAGCCGATCCAAGTTGGATAGATGCCATGCAAGAGGAATTAGATCAATTCAAGCGCAACGACGTATGGAAACTTGTTCCAAGACCAACACACCAAAATGTAATTGGCACTAAATGGGTCTTTAGGAACAAAGCAAACGAAGACGGCGTCATTGTTAGGAATAAAGCAAGATTAGTTGCGAAGGGGTATTCACAAGAAGAAGGCATTGATTTTGATGAGACATTCGCCCCCGTCGCACGACTCGAAGCAATTCGGATATTCCTAGCATACGCAGCGCACAAGAATTTCGTGGTATATCAAATGGACGTAAAAGAGCGCATTTCTTAATGGCTTACTTGAAGAAGAAGTTTACGTCGAACAACCACCTGGTTTTGAGGTAAAAGACGTTGGTGATCAAGTCTACAAATTAAAGAAGGCATTGTATGGGTTAAAACAAGCTCCGCGAGCTTGGTACGACACCTTATCAATGTTCTTAATTAGTTGTGGATTCACCAAAGGTCTAGTCGATAAAACCCTCTTTAGAATTCAAGGAAAATAATCACATTTTATTAGTACAAATTTATGTTGATGATATTATCTTTGGAAGTACTGATAAATCTTTATGTGAGAAATTTTCTAAGCTCATGCAGAATAGGTTCGAGATGAGTATGATGGGAGAATTAAATTACTTTTTGGGATTGCAAGTCAAGCAACTTGAAGAAGGAATTTTCATAAATCAAGCCAAGTACACAAAAGATCTTATCAAGAAATTTGGCATAGATGGAAAATCCTCAGTCAAAATTCCCATGAGTACATCTCAAAAGTTGGATAAAGATGATGAAGGAAAAGACGTCGATCAAACGATGTATCGAGGGATGATTGGATCGTTACTATACTTAACCGCGAGCAGACCGGACATATCCTACTCGTTGGCGTATGTGCAAGATTCCAATCAAAGCCCAAAGAAAGTCATCTAATTGCAACCAAGAAGATAATCCGATATCTCAAAGGAACAATCAATGTGGGATTATGGTATCCCAAAGAAGGAGATTTTACACTAACGGGTTATTCAGATGCATATTTTGCAGGTTGTAAAATAGACCGAAAAAGTACCTCAGGGACATGCCAGTTCTTAGGGGGAAGATTGGTCTCTTGGTTCAGCAAAAAGCAAAACTCCATAGCTACGAGCACTGCAGAAGCCGAATATATTGCAGCCGGGAGTTGCTGTGCACAAATCTTGTGGATGAAGCAACAATTATTGGACTATGGGATTAAGTGCGAAAATGTTAGCATTTTATGCGATAATACAAGTGCAATCGCCATAACCCAAAATCCGGTGCTTCATTCGTGAACCAAGCATATTGATGTTCGACACCATTTTATCCGCGATCATGTCGAAAAGAAGGATCTGACAATCGATCATATTCCCACGGAGAATCAAATTGCCGATATTCTCACAAAGCCGTTGTGTGAATCTCGTTTTGCTACTCTAAGGCACGAAATGGGAATGATCGAAATGAGCTAAGCAATTTCTAAACTCTTAATTTTTGTTAATTTTGATACGTTCTGTGCATGTAATTTATGTGTCTTATGTGTTTTAATTTGATTTGGTATGTATGTATGATATATGCTTAATTGTGTACATGTTTTCGTATAATTTGTATGTACCTAAATGTGTTATAATTTTATCTTACGGAATCTACGTACCTAAATTTTGTGATTTATTTATGTGATACGTATGTCATGTTTTTGAAATATTTAATTTGTGTAATTTATTTGCCTAATTTGCTTATTTGAAATTAGTATGCAATTTAGGGGGAATTGTCTTTTATTTTGGGTTAATTATGTTAAGTATATAATTAAAAGGGAATTTTAGATGCCTAATTGGGTTTGTGTTAAAGAAAGCTTATTCTGATGAAGTTAAATGCCCACAAAGCTTTGGATCTCAAAAGTCAAAATTGATGGCCCAATTTGCAAAGTCAACTAATTTGGGAACTTGAAATTTTTTATTCTTTGCTGATATTAGGTATCTGTCAGATCAGTTAAAAATTTTATCAGATAAACTTTTCAGAAAATCAGCTTTATTGAAATATGAAATTGAATTAATTTTATTTATCTGGAGCATATTTATTGGACTAACAGATTATTTTCGAGATATTTTTTTATCTGATTTGCTCCAGGTTGGCGGTTATTTGAAGCACAATTTTTGGCGCCATGTACTCACAAATGAAGTATAAAAATCTGAGCTGGCAAATTTAAATCATGTGGAAGGTCGAATTTATCCTCAAGGAGATCAAGACTCTCTCTCTACCCACTAGAGGGCAAAAGAGTATTTTCACACCCTTTCACCCTCATTCCTAACGGGTAGAAAGAGAAAATCAAGAAGAACTCAAACTCTTCTCCATTCTTCCTCTCGCCGGCCGGAATTCAAGCTCAATGAGAAGCCAAAATTTCACCATTGCTCAAATACCCACTCAAATTTC
This sequence comes from Ipomoea nil, assembly GCF_001879475.1. Classification (NCBI taxonomy): domain Eukaryota; kingdom Viridiplantae; phylum Streptophyta; class Magnoliopsida; order Solanales; family Convolvulaceae; genus Ipomoea; species Ipomoea nil. The sequence continues at coordinate 915,386 of NW_017617864.1, read as the reverse complement.
TCTACTCTAAAATCTTCTACACACAAAAACCCATCACCCAAACCCAAAATCCTACCCAAATAATCTCTCTACACAAAAACCCATCCCTTCTTACCTTATTTTCGGACCTCACTGCCGAAATATTCACTTTTGCACCCAAAAATTTCCTAAAAATTCTTTTCTACTCAAATGGATGCTCATCAAGTGGAGATGGAGTCTTTCACAACCGGAGGATCAAGAAGGTCGAGCCGTGTGCTAAGTGGGATGATTCTTGACATCAACGACTTCAACAAGCATGTGGAGAACAAATCTATTGGGGTAAAAATTATCAACTCTCTCGAATCTAGTGGATTGTTAAATTTTTGCACTTTTAGATATGTTGGTTTCTATAAGGATGAAGTGACCGAACTATATATGAATGCTAGAATAGAGAATGGCTCTATTATTTCTATGATCAAAGGTGTTGATGTAGAAATTAATCTCGGTGATTTTCGGAGGATGTTTAATCTTGTTGAATCAAATTCGAGAGTTGAAAATTATGTGCATGATGTCAATGCCATATGGACCGAGGTACGCGATGCAAACGCACCGCTATCTCCGAAGGTTAATGGTGTTAAAAGAGACTTGAAGAAGGATTATGGATTGTTGTTGGATATTATTCATAAATGTGTAGAATCGCGTTATCATTGCCGTGATAGATTGTCTAAGGAGAAATTGATGATTATGGATATTATCTTGAACAATGTTTGTGTGGATTGGGGAGCTTTTATGTTTGGGAGGTTGTGTGAGTCTATAAGGAAGGCCAAACCTTTAGTTGATGGATGGTTCCAACAAGAGATTGGTTACGGGTTTGCCGTTGGTGAGATTTTGAGAACCAAGAATGTAACCCTTACAAAAGCCAAACACATTACCAACCATAGCTACTTGTTTCGGCCACCCAACTCAAATGAGCCTAAAAATCCCTCCTTACCCTCAAGCCTACCTAAACCCACCCGAAAGAGAAAAACACCCAACCCTTTCCTAAATCTAAGACAATTTATCCGTGAGCCGAGTAATGAAGGTTCGAATTCTCCCGCCGTGAGATCCAATGAGGAACAACATAGCCACCCAAGCTCTACACCCTTACCCACTCAAAACCCGAACCACCCGAACCGCACCGTTCTTGAAAGTCAAGGTTTTGAAAATAGAGTTGAGGAGAATGTTGTTGTGAATGATGTTGTTGAAGTTGGAAGTGATGATGAGACACCTACAATTGGAGCGGATAGTGTACTCTTGGAGGAGTTCAAAAGAGCACTAGATTGGAGATCATGGAGATTGGGAACCCATAGTATGTTGGCCGAAACAATAGGGCCAAATACTTTGGAAAATGAAGAATTTGTGTTGAGTTAGTTGGGCACAAGAGATCTTGCAAAGGCTACCCGGCTTTCGGTGATTAAATCTTGTTTTTCTACCAAGTTTGCTAGGAAGAAGAGAACCGAAAAGGGAATGATGGTTGAAGCCACAACCGAGGAGCCTTTAGGAGAGTTTGACTCGAATGATATTCGCCGTGCCACTGCTATGTCTTTAGTAGATACCCGAAGAGGACCCGGTGAGGGATCTTTGGTGAGAAGTGATGATGTACGGCCCTTAGGATTTGATCCATATCCTGCGAATTTTGGAGATGCAAATATGAATGAAGATTTAAGCTTTGAGTCCTATTTTCCACATCCCGAAACGGAGGTTACGGGATCCATTCTTGAGGAAGGGAATGCACCAAGTCAAGGGATTTCTTTGAACTTGGATGAAACAAGGAATTTGCCAACCTTGCCTCTTTCCTATGAGTTTTATGATCAAGCAAATCCAAGACATCAACCTACTTTACTTCTTTGCTACAACACTGAAGAGGCCGAACCAAGCTTTGTTGATGCAATGATTACAACCCCACAAGATGATATTGCACATCCCTTGCCAAATTCAAGTTCACCCGTACAACATGAGCCATTGATAAATATTCAAGCCTTAAGAGAAGAAATTGTTGGAGATGTTAAGGCAATTGTACAAGAGTCTTCGGGTGGATTGAGAACAAAGATGGAGGCAATGGACACAAAGCTTGATGACTACCACAAGGAGATGGTGGATCGTGCAACTCAATTATTTAATAGGCAAGGCCTATTAAAAACCGAAATTGACACGGCCAAGGAAGAGTTGAAGAAAGATGTGTTGAAGTTGTTCAATGAAATGGGAAAGCATGGGTCCGATACTACGTCGCGGCTCAAACTTTTGGAGCAACAAGTACAAGGTTTACTCACGCAATCGCGTATTCACATGGACCTTCTAGAAGGAGTGCGTGAAAGGCAAGATTCTTCCACAAAGAGCTTTCAACGGTTCATAGATGCTGCCGAAAAGGGGGAAGGATTGGCACGTCATTTTGTGCCACAAGCATATGCACAACCCCGAGCTCCAAGAGGACCATTGGTTGAGCTAATTCGGCCAACAACACCAAGAGCTCCAAGCCGTGTGAGTATGATTGATTACCTCAAGGGAACTTGTCCAAGCCAAAGTTCTACATCTTTAAGAGTGTTGCCACCGACGCCAATTGTTCCAATGCCGAAGCCAATTGCAACAAGAGTTCAAAAATTGCAAGAACTTCAAACGGAGTTCGGACACCGCAATGAGCAAATGTGTGATGGCCGAACATTTGATGAATGCATTTTCTGGCATGAAGCAGGAGTACTAAAAGGGGACAACATACGGGAAGCTTATGGCAACTACATCACCGGGCAAGTGACCGCACCATATCAACACAAAGGGCTAGAGAATGATTTCAAGAAGCTAAGAGAGTTCATCAATGACAAGCTAAAAAGGAGGTAACAATTCGAAAGACAGTTTCAAATTTTTGGTGTACAAAAATATTTTAGCTAAGCACATTTGTTTTGACATCTTATATATGCTAAGCTAAAATGGGTTTAAATTGCATGATGATATTAATTCGTACCATATGAAGTAAGACCTAGTTAATTTATTTATTTTGTGTTTATGTTACAAGATTTTAAAATTGGACTTAGGAATTACATGTGAGGCGTACAATTGAGAAAATAAAATTGAAAGGGGGAAGAAAAATTAAAAGATAAAAATCAATACGCAACCCCGCGTTATAGTCTCAATATACGTTTAGGATTGTCCAAAATTAAAATCTCTAAGTCACAATTTTTGTTAAACCCGTCAATTGGCTAGTCGAAATAAAATTGATTAAAAAGAAATTATTTTTCAAAATTGACAAAGCCAAAATGACATGGGTATAAGTTTCGGCATCATCAAAAATGGGGAAATTGTTAGGAATATATTGTAAATTTTGATGAGCCGAATGTATTTTTGAAAAATCAAGTAGTCCCCAATTTTATTCTATTTGAGTCAGTCCTTGTCTACGGAGTATGGTGCACCTATATCATGCAACCCATGTACAAGTCTGGAAAATCATTTTGATTTTCGATGTTAAGCGGGATTATAGCTTAACATAATTATGTTGCGGAGAAGTCACTAAGAACTATACTAGAGGAGTTGGAAGAAATGCGTTTGAACAAAGCCAAGTAATCTTTAGTTCGAATCTCAAGTGAAGCAATTTTTAAGCTTGCTTTGGAGACTAGCTTGGACCGTATGAGAGACTAACTCCACCGTATGAGAGACTAGCTTCACTGTATTGGAGACTAGCTTGGATCGTATGGGAGACTAGCTTGAACCGTATAACCGTATGAGAGACTAGCTTGAACCGTATAACCGTATGAGAGACTAGCTCAATGTATACGAAGACAGTATGGGAGACTAGCTTGGACCGTATAACCGTATGGGAGACTAGCTTGGAGAAGTATGAGAGACTAGCTCAAAGTATACAAAACCGTATGGAGACTAGCTTGAAAAAGAGACTAGCTAGAATGGAGACTAGCTAAATGGAGACTAGCTAGAATGGAGACTAGCTAAAAAGGAGACTAGCTAAAAGGAGACTAGCTAAGGAGAGACTAGCTAAAAGGAGACTAGCTAGAATAGAGACTAGCTAAGGAGAGACTAGCTAAGAGGAGACTAGCTAAAAGGAGACTAGCTAAGGAGAGACTAGCTAGAATGGAGACTAGCTAAGGAGAGACTAGCTAATGGAGACTAGCTAAGGAAAATGCACAAGTCTCACAGAAGCCATGCACCATATGGAGAAACATACCAAGTATGGTGGACTAAGCTTGAAATTCGAAACAGAGCATCTCACCATGAACAACAGTGAAGTTTTTACAGAGGTTCCAGTATATTATTTTACAAGGATCATGAAGGAGAAAATATCTGATATATTTTCATCTGAACATCAAGTTGTTACGGTGGAACCGGAGACGCTCGAAGAAGGCTGATTTGCGGAGAAATAATTTTATACTCAAGCAAGAATCAGGAGTTAAATTATTTGATCAACTTGACATGTCAGAGCATTTATGAAGGAGAAGAAAATCAAGCACGCCGCGCCGAACTTATTCAAATTTTGGAGGCTACAAAATTCAAGACACGGCAACGGGCAATTTATTCAAATCATCTGACAAAAAGGAGAAATGACATCTACCTACAATTGCAGATCAAGTTGACAAAATTATCAGATCAACTACAATTCAAAATGGACGATCAAGATCGAAAGTTGATCAACGGGCAAATAGCTTTTCACTAGCTATAAATTGTCCAAGCAGACTTGAAGACAAGCAGAGATTGAATGACTTGAATCACGAACAAGAGCAGTATACAAACTCAAGAATATCCAATCAATCATCAAGTCATGTATTGAGCTATACACGATAAAATTCAAGTCTGAGTGAGAGAGAAATTTTATTTCTTTGTAATATTCTCTACTGAGTGTAGAAAGAGGGCGGAGTAACTAGAGAGAGTGAAAAACCCTGGTTGAGTGTAGCTTTGTGCGTAGCACTCGTGGTGAAGGGCAGAGTAACAAGAGGAGCTTGTGAAAACCCTTGGAGGACGTAGCTTTGTGCGTAGTTCTCGTGGTGTAGGAGTACAGCTTGGTGCGAAGTACTCGGGGAGGCGGAGTAACAAGAGGAGCTTGCGAAAAACCTTGGAGGAGTGTAGCTTTGTGCGAAGCACTCGGAGAAGTGTCGTTGGACACTTATTCACTATTGTATCTGGGTGATCGAAGAATAGTGAATTTCCTCCTTGAAGTGAAAGGAGAAGAGTGGACTAGGAGGATTACACCACCTCTGAACCACTATAAATCTCTCTCTCTATTTACTTACTGCTCATATATTTTGTGCATGCTTATTCTAACTGCGAACTAACCCGATTACGATTTATCGCATATCTTTATCTGTCTGGGTTTGATAGTTCCCACGTTGACATGCGAGCCAAACTTTGCGTACATTATATTTGAACCATATTAAGTGTTTCTAACGTATTGCATGTTTAGAATCTCTCTTTGAGCACCACACTATTAAGCATAACACTATACCGCTACCTATTCCGCTGCACACTCTAAGTTGTTTATCTTGATGATGCTTGTTACTTAGAGTTGATATAATTAAAGTGTTATTTGCCTTGTGTGTTTTGCGAAAGAATTTGAAAAGTTAGAGAAGTCTATTCACCCCCCCCCCCCCCCTCTAGACTTCTCGCCACCCATTCGGGACCAACATTCATTATCAATAAATTAAATAAGAAAAATAATTTCATTACTTATATTGTCTTTATTTTTCTCCAATATAAAAATTCTTTACATTCAAAATTCAAATTCATTAATTGGTTATATTCGCTACATTGTCCCTACAATGTCTTTATTAAAAAAAGTTATTCATTATCAATTAATTAATTAAGAGAAATAATTTCATTAGTATATTGTCTTTATTTTTCTCCAATGTAAAAATTATTTACATTCAAATTCATCAATTGATTATATTCACTACATTGTCTATTATCTTTTTTTGTGCACTATTTTTTAATTAAATATCAAAATTATAATACAAAATAATGCTATATATTTATTTACCAAGTATTTTATTAATAGCATGAAAAAATTTAAAAAATTTAAATTAATAAAGCCAACCATATTAACTTGAGGGATTTGTTGACAAAGAGAGTATTTAAATCGCACAACAAATTGAAGTGAGAAACTATCTCGCAATGTCCTTGTTTGACAATCAGCAGTTAGCAGATTATATTAGCGGATTTGACCAGCGAATTATATCAACGGTTGGTAAAAAGATATTTGAAAAAATTAGTTGTTTAAATTAACATTTAAAATGACCTAAGGGTATAATAATAATAATAATAATAATAATAATAATAATAATAATAATAATAATAATAATAATAATAATAATAATAATAATAATAATAATAATAATAATAATAATAATAATAATAATAATAATAATAATAATAATAATAATAATAATTGTTTTAATAATATTTTTTTTAAAATATAGATGTGTTTTGGGAAAATTATTCTAAAAATTGCTAAGTGAGAAATATTGTAAATTGCAATGTTTGTATTATCAGTGATTTGGAACAAATTATTGCTTCAAACTGTTGAATTACCAAAACACTTTCTTTAGCATTTTGATCTTTGGGTTACATCATATTTTACCAATCGTCCAATATCTTTGGGTTACATTATAATTAAAATTTTTAAATTTTTGCTACATCTAAATTCCTTAAATTAGGAACTTCTTTATCTATAATAATTTATTCAACAATAATGGTTGAACTAAATGAACACTGAGCAAAACACCTAAAGGACTGGTACCGTTGAGTCATTCATTGATCTTGTATATATGCGGGCATTCATTAAATATATTAGAACCCTTTGCAACAAAAATACTTGGTTACTATTTAAAAAAGTTTAGTAATAATTATAATGAATTTCATATATTACATTGTATTCATATACTATGAATTACATATTTAAATAAATAATTTAGACATTAAATGTTTTCCAAAAAAAAAATAGACATTAAATTACTTATGTTGAACTTCTCATATATAATCTTACATTGATATACTTTCAAATATTTATTTAATTATAAACATTGGGTAGAAAAAATGACTATCAAATTATTAAATCAAATGAATAGTTCAGATTGTTCATATTTTTATTTTTCCTAGAGATTTCCTAATTTATCCTTAATTATATGATTATTCGATCCTTTAACTTTTCCATTAAGTACCGTTAATTCACTGTAGTCTAATTCTAATATTAAAGTCTAATATAGAATTATAACTACAACATTAATTTAATTCTAATATTAAAGTCTAAATAGAACTCTAACTACAAATCCGACAAATTGTGTTGTGAGCACGTGCCCACCTTGCAAGTTGGCAATGGTTCCATATCCATAATTTCTATACTGCAGATTCATAATTTCTATACTGTAGATTCATAAAATTTATACTTTAGATTCCAATTGTTGAACTCTCTGTTTTCACAAATCAAAGAACTATATGTTCATAATTGATAACTATACAGTTTAGAAATTATAAATTTACAGTATAGAAATTATGAATCTACAGTACAGATATTATGAATCTGCAGTATAGAAATTATGAATTACTGTATAAAAATTATGAATCTACGATATAGAAATTATGGATCTACAATATAGAAATTATGAATCTACAGTATATAAATTATGGATATGGAATCGTGCCCACCTTGCAAGGTAGGCATGTGCTCATAGCATAACGCTCCTACTGCCGGAATCTCCTCAAACAATATTAGTATATATTTAATATTTTATGCTTTAATTTTTATTTGCTCTCCCTTATATTCCGTATTTGGTTTCAACCATACCCATACAATTATTTTATTGACAATTATAATCAATCTTGACTATCTCATCTTGCATTTGTAAACTTAGAATTACCAATTTAAATACGCAAATTCAACATTCAATTATCTATGCATAAACAATTCCAATATAAACTTGCCTTGATGTACTTTAAAATACTTATTTAAGAAAAACATTGGGCATTATCTCAATCGCGCAATGCGCGTAAAAAACTAGTGTTAGTATAAGTATTACATTTGTATATTGAGTCGACTCAACCCGACCCATATCATGGATAAGGATTTGTTCGACGGTCTTGCACAAGTGTGACCATTTATAAAGTGTGATATTTATAACCCTTTAGTTTGGAGTTTTGTGTTGAAAATTTAATTATTTTGGCATGTAAAATGATCATTTTCAGGCATTTTTTTAATATGTCCACTTCTAATTTGGGTCATGTTAAAGGTGGATTCGGGTTCTCCTAAGTGAGAGGTTTAATTTGATATATTATATACTCAAAATATATATAATGGGTAAATGAGAAATTAATTTTCAAAGTATACCAACTTGAGTTGGGAAAAATGAAATTTGAAAGGCTTTGTATGAGCCTTTGTCCCACATCGAAAAATGGATTCAAGTTTGCACTAATATATATACAGTTCTCTTTTTAGATAGGTTTGAATTGTATAGTATATAGGATCTCAATTGTTATGTTGTTTGATATACAAGTTTTACACGAAGGATTCTGGCTTTATATTGAATGATAGAGATATTATATATACAATTGTAATGTTGTACGGATTTTGGACAATAAGAATTATTTTTATCCGAGTTAAAGACATGCAGAAATTTAACACGTTATCAGCACACTTTTTCGGTAAACAGAAAAAGGATAGTTCTTATCAATTAAATCCAAAGTTCCAATACAATGATTTTGGAGATTTTTATTATGCCCACGGTCATCTTGGTGAAGCTTTCAAGAATTATGTTCGTACACGGGATTATTGCACAACAGCAAAGCATATAATCCATATGTGCTTGAATGCAATTCTAGATTGGCGCACTTAGAGGCCAAAAAGTATAAGCTCGCTGCTCGGAAGTTTTTGGAGGTTGGCCAAGACTTAGGGAATTACACGGAAGCAATTGTACCTCAAGATGTTGCGACATATGGTGGCCTTTGTGCACTTGCAAGTTTTGACCGAGTGGAACTGAAGCTAGAGATCGAAGTTGCAATTGGAGGGCACAAAATTTTTGGACAGTGTTTCATGGACCTTGCTACGCACTATAAGCTAAGTACTTATATTTAATTCTTCTATGAGATGTACATGCATATATCACATGACTAATTCTAGGAGAATGATTATCACACTGTTTAAGAGAGAGATATGACATATGCTTTTGCATCTCGTTGATGCGCATACATAGAATTAGAGAGCTTAATAAAAATACATAATATTATGATGTGACCACCGCATACATTGTGTGGTCGGTGTACTTATTGCCAAATGACAAATTATTGTTGTGTCACAAATTGCTATTACAAAAGAGCATTTGTTGATTTACTCTAGATGGTAACAATTCTTTGCCATAGGCCATGTAGTATATGTTGAGATTAATCTAACATTTTATTATAGCTTGAATTTTTAGACGTAGCTTTGCCCAGAAGGTAAATCAAGAGCACTAATTTTATTTGTCACCCGTTATTTTACTCCAAGTCCTCGATTATAGATATTTGATTTAAAATAATCTATAGACCCTAAGTCAACCCCGGAAGGATATTTGGTGTATGCAGGTCTCATTGTCATCTATGATGGTCATATTGTACTCCAGCAATAGTACATAAAAATTATACTAAGTGTTTTGAGTTTTTTTTTTTTTTTTTTTTTTTTTATAAGAAACCAAAAACTTATGTTTTTTTTTGGAATATACTCTCTGAGTTTTTAAATCTTCCGTACTTGACAATGTATTTGTCCATTATTGGGCTACTTTTTAATAAGGTCTGGAAGACCTCAAATGGGTTGATCTTTAAGGTGACTAATGACTCATGAATGGAGTTTGCAACTTCTATAATACTATGCTACTCTCCAAAAGTAAGAATTGACTTGATAGTTTGCCTGAAGCAAACAAATTGTGAATTATTTTGTTTTACACATAGTAATCACTGTCTGAAAATTCTGATCAGCGCAGTTTGAAAACTAAATTCGTGAAAAATACCTGTTGAACTCATTTTTGCCTAAAATTTTTCCTGAAGAACCTACACTTATGATATTTGATGTCTGTAAAAAGATTTTGTTAAAAATATGCTTTGGTTGTTCTAGAAAAATTTGTAAATTTTCAGGCAATAATGTGCTGCCAGTTATTTTTCTGTCTGGCGTAGTGTTGGGAAAAAATTCGAGAAAAAAACTTCTAGACCTTAGATTGGCTTGAAAATTTTTGTGCACAATATAGACTAGCTTTAATTCTTATCTTGTAAATTTTGTCAAAATGAGTCACCGTTTTTTCCAAGAAATTTTGCAATCCAGGTTAAAATTCTAAAAATTTCTGCCGCTTTCAGCTTGTATATCTTGCTATTTTGTGATATTTTCATGCTTGTATGAAACCATGAGATAAAATGAGAGCTTGCTTGGAAAAGTTCTGTTTTTTACTCCCCGAAATAGGAATGAATGGCCCAGCAGCGAACATGTGCTCGTTACCCTTCGACGAACGGTACTTCTCTCATTTTATATAATATCTCTTGTCATGTCATGTCTTGTGTGTACCAAACATGATACCCTTTATTTAAAATGGATGTGCATGACTTAATAATTGAGATTTTGGTGTCCAAGACATAAGGGAAAATTATATCACATATTGAATATGCTTCTCTTTAATTTACAACATTTGGCATATAATCTATTGATTAGGCTAATATAAGAGAATTTGTTATTTCTCTTGTTGACAATTAATTATTTGCTATAGGCCATAGCTATTGAGATTTATCACACAACTTATAAGTGAGACAAAAGCATGAATTCTCAATATGGTTTTTCATTGTTAGGTTGCACCTGTTGTTGCTGAACCTTACTTTGATCTTGTGATATCAATTAGATTATATGAGTCTAAATATTGTGATATCTAGCATGAATAATCGACTATAGATTTGCCCGAAAGGTGAATTCATAGGACTAATTATATGATAACAATATTCGAACAAATTGTATATCTCTAATGTGAAATTGACTTGATACGATTCAAAAGTCAATAATTATTTGTCCAAAGTCAAACCTGTTTATAGTGCTAGTTTTGCAATAGAAAATATTGGACATGAGTCCTGAATATTAAAATTGAACTCATATATTGAGATATAAAATTTATAGCTCTTAATTTTTAAATATATATTTACCGAACTAAGAGCTCTAATTTCCTATGTGAACATTTGGACCTGATAGTACTAATTGCCACGTAATGCGGTAATTAAATAAACACAAAACCAACTAAAGAAATTAAATCTTTTATTGATCGAAGTGAAGGCCCTAAGTACAATCTAAATGGTTGCTCTAAGTACCGACTGACTGCGGTCGGGATTCTCTAACAACAACCTATCGATCGTCCAAAAGCCCCCCACACTGTCGCTATCGCGGGTATTTATAGCCGCGGAGCCGGAGACACAAATCCGGCCGTCCGGCATGCCTCCCACGTAGCAACCACGTGTCGCCTTCCCGGGTGCCCTGCCTGTCAACGCGTAGAGTCGCCACGTGTTTCTCACCAGCTCTCTCGCTAAAGGGTTACCGCTCGGTGATCGGCAACGCCAATCGGGCACTACCCGGTCGGGAACCGACCGGGTTCTTCACAAGAAACCCGACCTGCAACCTGCAAATACAAGAAGAAAAGGACAAAGGCATGTCGGTCGGGGTATTCCCTACCAAGAGCCCCCCAGCCCGTGCCTTTTTTACCGTCCGGGAAAAAAATGGGACGGGATGATGAAGTCCAACCGTCAGCCGTCAAACCGACCGGCCAGCTGTCATTCCCTCTCTTGCCACGTGTCGACGACTGCCCGCCTCTGCGACTGCAACGGTCGCCTCGGAATCAGCACTGGTCGCGTCACGCAAGTGGACTGGTTTCCCGCCCAAACGCTCTCCTATAAATAGGCCCTTGAGGCCCTCATTTGAACTTTCCTCAATCTTTTGATTCGATCGGCATACTCAGAGAGTCCCGAGCGGAGCACTTCAGCAGATCAGTCGAGCAAAGGATTTTCAAGCTTCTCAAAGTCTCCTCGATCGGTAAGCTTTCTAATCTTTTGCTTTTATACTTGCTTTACATTTTCATATAGCGGTTGGTAGGGCAAGACTAACCTCGAACCAAACGTCCCGAGCCCCACACTAATCCCGACCGACCTTTAGGCAGAAAGAATGTCAGACTCGGACAGCCAGAACGCGTCAGTCGCAGATTATGACGATGAGGTCGAGCAAATCAGCGAGGACGTGGACATAATGTCCTACTCGCCGGAGGTCGTTCAACGACCAGAGCAAACTCCCGAGCGACAAAGGTCATCAAGCTCGTTTGGGACATCGGGATCGAGCTCCAGCGGATCGGGAAGCTTGAGCGGTGAGAGCGGGGAAACGTCCACGAGCGGACGAAATTCCCCGGCCGAAGGCGTTCGGAAAACGCCTACGAGGGTAATTGGGGATTACCCTCAAGCCGAGCCTCAAGAGGACGATCGAGGAAATGAGGTGGAACCGGCCGAGGAAGACCCGGCCGAGCAGGCAGCGCCGGCCGGGGACAGGTTTGAGTTCCTCAACAACGAGAGCGTCGAAGGCCAGATTAGCAAGTTAACAAAAGGAGAAGCGGCCAAAATCGCCGCAAAACTCAGCGGCCGGGTCGAATTCGACACTAGTCGGCAGCTCGGGAATGTCATCGAGCGTCACCGGGGAAAGTGGCTCGGGATGCATTACGACTCCCTGATGGCCCCGATCACTTTCCCCTTTTCGGGCCTTCTTACAGCGTTCCTAGGCTATTACCAAGTTGTCCCTGGTCAAATATGCCCGAACGCGCACCGAATGATCGCGTGCTTTCCACAGATATGCGGTCGGCACGACGTAGCCTGCACAATAGAGCTGTTCAACTTCGTATACCAGGTGAAGGTCCTGGCGGCTTCATACGGGGGTGGGTTCCTGATGACCCAATCTCGTGCGGATATGTGCGCAATCGAGGGTCTGCCCGGGAACAACCGGGGGTGGAAGAACCGGATATTCTCGGTCAAATACGACCCCTGGATCCTCCCGGTTGAGAGGGTTTGGAGCTAGCGTTTCCGGAAGCAAGTCATTCCGGTCGAGACAAAGGCCCTCCGGGATGCAGTCACGAAGATCTCGAGCGAGGTCTACGAATACAAAATCTTCCGGACGGCGGAAAGCTACGAGGCGGCCCAACTACCCGAGCCGGTCTACGATCTGACCGAGAAATACAAGCTCGAACCAACGGGCGTGATGATCGCACGGGCGCCCGCTCGGGGCAAACGGAAAGGAAAAGGTCTAACACTAACCATTCCTCCCCGCCCTTAACACCCCGAATGACCTTTATTCCCGATCTAACCATCTCCTTCTTTTTGTTTGCAGCGATGGCAGGTTTTTGTGGTGATGACGCCCCCCCCCCCCCCCCCCCCCCGACCCCTGTCGCCAAGATAGTTCTTGGGAAGAAAAAACCCAAGACCAAAGCAGCCGGGGAGAAGGAGATCCCGATTGCTCGACCAATGGGCGCCTCGACCGTCACCACGCTCGAAGGCTACGTGGTGGATGCGTCCGAAGTCTTGGTTGCCCAGGTGGCAGTCGGCAAGGGCAGGGAGAATGTGCCCGAGAAGGGCGTGTCTGAGAGCGGGGCCCTGAAGCGCCGACGGGAGCAGCACAGTCCGAGCCCCTCGGACGAGGGTAGCAAGGGCGATTCGTCCATTCTTGCCCGGATCGGCAACGCCAGGCCAGCCAAGGAAGACCTGGGCAAGCTGACCCCGACCCAGGTGGCCGAGAAGATCGGCTATGATTTAGCCGAGGTAAGACTTTCTTCCTTTCATCTTTATACACAAGTAGCCCCACTCGAGCTAATTCCGATCGTTTTTTCGTATTGCAGATCTCCCGAGCGGCCAAGTTCCTTCAACAACGGGCTCTGCAGGCCAATGAGGCCGAAGCCCTGAAGAAGGTTGCCAACCGGCGATTACAAGAAGTCTGGGACCTCCAGGCAGAGCTAAAGAAGGCCAAGGAGGAACGGGACCTCTCCGAAAAGGTCGCCCAACAAGCGGTCGGGGGGGTTGCAGAGCTGAAAGCCCGACTGAACGACCCGAACGAGCTGGCTCGATTCCTCTTCCAGGATAATGAGTCGGGCACCCGATTCCTCCGGTCCGTTCGGGACACCAAGGTCGGGGAGGAGCTGGTCTGGACGTTCGGGCGGTGGGCGTACAAAGCCGGCCAGAGGAAGATGCGTGAAAAAATGCAGAAGATCATGGAGCAAGCGCTCGAAGGGGAAGATCTTCAGCTGGTTTTGACCACGCTTCCTCAGGACATTCCCGACCCTAGGTCACCACCGTTCGACCCGAAGGAGAAGACAGCCGAACCGAGCGGAGCTGCAGCCACCCCGAGCGAGGCGGAGCCTTCGAAGAAGAGCGAGGCGGAGCGTGCAAACAAGTAGGCGTAGGCTCTTCTTTTTGTAAATGAACCTGATCGGGAGCCCGGTCCCGAGTTTGTACCGGGCACGTTTTATATTTAATAAATATTTTTTTTGTTCAACTTGTACCGCTCGTTTTCATTGCATTTTCACTTTCAATTACACATATGTCGAACATCCAATGCTCAACCTTGCGGCCTCATGGCCTGGTCGTACATCATTCGACTCGTTCAACACCCGGCCTCGTGGCCTTATGGCCTGGTCGTGCGTCTTTTGATCGGAACTTCGACATTCTGCTGGCCTACCCGATCAGGTTTACCCGATCTCCTGGCCTTGTCGATTTTTGAAAACTACTAAGCCTCTTCGATCGGGGTGTTCCCGAGCGATGGACCTATAGCACTTCCTTCATCCTAGCCCCCACACTATTGTGCACTCGAGGCACGAGTGGGTGCGATAGTGGAAAGAAGTTGGACGGATCGGGGAATTATGCTGGAGCTCTGAATTTCCCGATCGGTGGCGTGACCCAGATGTCCGCCGAAGAGGAGCACATTTGACCAGTCGATGGATTCGCCCGGTCGAGATAACGCGGTAATGACTTAACCTGCGTTTAACGAAGGTAAAGAAAAAACCGATCGGGCCGCCGTGTGCAAACGGTCGAGCAATCACCGATCGTACATACATTGAATTTTCCCGCTCGCAGGCGGTTAAGAAAATATTCGCAATTTACAAATAAATGACGAACAAGGCCGACTCGCAGGCTGAGCCCCCACTTCATCTAAAATTACAAAAAAAAAGGCTAATGCCTAAACATAACGAGGTGCTCGGAATTCCAAGTCCCCTCGATTACCCGACCGGTTGTTGTCTCCAGTCGATATGTTCCCAGCCGCACCACAGCGCTGATGATGTACGGCCCTTCCCAATTCTGAGCTAGCTTCCCGCCTTCCAAAGGTTGACTGGCCTCTCGTCGACGTAGAACGTAATCTCCCACCTGAAAATACCGAGGGTTGACCCGAACGTCCTTTGAACTCTTGACTCTTTTCTGATACTCGGCCATACGCCGAGCGGCTAGCTCTCTTTTTTCCTCGACCCCATCGAGATCCACGACCATCGAGTGTTCGTTCTCCTCGGCGTTGTAGGTTCAAAGTAGCTTCCCTCGGGGTCGTCCGATAAGTCCACAAAACATAGGGCAGCTCATCGGCCCAACTACGACCAGCCGAGTGTAGCTTCTTCTTCAAACCTTCCAGAATCATTCGATTGGCATTCTCCACTTGTCCATTTCCCTGTGGGTAAGCTACCGACGACCGGACGTGGGTCGTCCCGATCGTGGCCAAGAAATTCTGGAAATACTGGCTTACGAATTGGCGGTCGTTGTCGCTGATGAGATACACGGGCACACCAAAGCGGGAGATCACATTGCGCCATAAGAACCGAACACAGTGCTGAGAGGTGATCGTGGCTAACGGCTCGGCTTCAATACACTTGGAGAAGTAATCAATGGTAACAATTACAAACTTTCTCCGACCGTAGAGCTGAGGGAATGGTCCCAAGATATCCACCCCCCACCTTGCGAAGGGAATTGCAGTCGTGATCGGTTGGTAGAAGGTGGCCGGTCGTCCAGGCATCCGGGCAAACAATTGGCACGTCTCACATTCCCTAGCGAGCTTCTCACAATCCAGCTGGAGGGACGGCCAATAGTACCCGATCAGCATGATTCGACGAGCTAAGGACCGACCTCCTTGATGTGACGAACAGATACCCGAGTGCAATTCCTTCATGACAAGAACGGCCTCAAATGCGGTCAAGCAGCGCATAAGAGGGCCTCCATACGATCGCCTATAGAGACGACCATCCAAGACTTGGAACCTCGGGGCTCTAAGTTTGGCCTTCCGAGCACACTGGGGGTCGTCTGGGAGTCGACCGTGCTCAAGGAACTCCTTCAGATCAGTGATCCAATTGTCTTCTGCCGGTTGGATAGGATTAACCGGCAACCGGTGGATACTGTGTCTCGGGATCACCAAAATCCGAGCGATCTTTGACATATGTTCCGGGGCATCTTGGGCCAATTTGGACAAGATGTCCGCATCGGCATTATCCAATCGGGGTATGTGCCGGACGGTGTACCCTCGGAACAGAGCAAGCTTTTCCATGGCTAGGTCTCAGTATAGCTGTAGTCGTTCTCCGTTCACTTCATAATCCCCGAGAACCTGCCCGACCACGAGCGCGGAATCCGTTTGAGCTGGAATGTATTCAGCCCCCAAGTCCCAAGCACACTATAAGCCGTTAACAAAGGCTTCATACTCGGCTTCATTGTTGGTCGGATGGAACTGATAAATAAGGGCAAAGTAGACCTTAAATCCCTCCGGGCTCGTGATTACCACTCCTCCTCCTGCCCCTTTCTTGCTGCTCGACCCATCAGTAGCCAAAGACCACCACTCGGCCTCAGGGTCCGCGACCTCGGGGGGTCGGGTATCCCGAGCGGTACACTCGACCAAGAAATCTGCAAGGGCTTGACCTTTAATGGTTGGTCTTGGTCGGTATTCAATTGCATACTGGGTCAGCATTAACGCCCACTTGACTAGGCGACCGGACGATGAAGCAGTTCAGAGGACTGGCCCGATCGGCTGATCGGTCAAAATGCGAATCGCTCGACCCTGAAAGTAGGGAGCCAACTTCTTCGCGGCAATGTATAAGGCGTAGACGACCTTCTCTAGCCGGGAGTACCGGAGCTCAGGACCATGTAGCGCGTGGCTTACATAGTACACCGGTCGTTGGACCCCTTCCGGATTGGTTCGGCACAATACTACGCTTACTGCTCGATCGGATATGGCGAGGTACACGTCTAGCTCTTCCCCGAGCTCTGGCTTCGACAGCACGATTGGTGACATGAGATACTCCTTTAGCTCGTCGAAAGCCGCTCGGCACTCGTCATCCCAGACAAAACCGTTAACTTTGCGCAATACCTTGAAGAAAGGTAAAGCGCGCTCGGCTAATTTGGAGAGGAACCGGCTGAGAGCTGCCAACCGACCGGTCTATTGCTGGACCTCCCGAACAGTTGAAGGTGGTTGCATATCCAGAATTGCCTTAACTTTGGCCGGATTGGGCTCGATTCCCCTCTTAGTCATCATGTAGCCGAGGAACTTCCCGGTCTGAACCGCAAATGTGCACTTGGTTGGGTTCAGCCTCAACTGGTACTTCCTCATGATCTGGAAGCACTCCCGGAGATCCCAAGTATGGTCGGATCGGTCCCGACTCTTGACCGGCATATCGTCAATATACGCCTCCATCGTTCAGCCTAACAGATCGGCGAAGAGCATATTGACCATCCTCTGATAGGTCGCTCCCGCGTTGCGGAGGCCGAACGGCATCACTCGGTAGCAATACAGCCCGTCCGGGGTCACGAAGACTGTTTTGCTCTCGTCTTCATGGTGCATCATTATTTGGTGATATCCTTTGAATGCATCCATGAAACTCATCAACTCGGCCCAGGCCGTCTGGTCGACCATTTGGTGGATACTCGGTAGCGGATACGGGTCGAGCGGACAGGCCTTATTGAGGTCGGTGAAGTCAATGCACATCCTCCAAGCTGGGGGCTTAGGAACAAGAACAATGTTGGCCACCCACTCGGGATAAATCACCGGTCGGATGTGCTCGATCGCCGCCATTTTCTTGACCTCTTCTCTGACAAACTCGCGGCGATCGGATGAAAGGTGCCGGGTTTTTTGCACGACCGGCTTAGCTGCAGGATCGACGGCTAGCTTATGACAAATCACCGTCCGGTCGATCCCGGGCATGTCTTCAGGCCCCCAGGCGAAAATGTCAGCAAACTCCCGGAGGATCGCTAAAATTTCTGCTCGGAGCTGGTGAGGGCCCGGCCAATCTTTATTTTCCTGTCTGGTCGGTCCTCGGACAGGGGAACTTCTTCAATTTCCTCGGAAGGCTCAGGTTGTTCCTTCCGGTCTTTGGATTCCTCCTTGGCGATCGTGTTCACCCGGGAAGACCGACCGGAGTCACGTCTATTGATCGCTCGGGTGTAACACTTCCGGGCGGATTGGACATCGCCACGGACCACACCGACCCCATTGGGGGTGGGGAATTTCATGCATAGGTGGGGCATTGAAATTATCCCACCAATCTTCATGATCGCGGGTCGGCCCAAGATGATGTTGTGGACGCAATGTAGGTTGACCACAACGAACTCCAACTCCGTCTTGATCGACTTCGGGGAGGTGTCGATCTCTACTGGGAGCGTGATTTTACCCTCGGGGTAGATAAGAGCCCCGGTAAATCCCAACAATGGTACACCGACCGGAGTCAGCTCTCTCTTGTCGAGCCCAAGTTTCTCAAACACGTCCAGATAAAGGACATTGACACTGCTCCCAGTGTCTACCATAACCCTCTGAACATCCGTCCATTTCACGTCGATGGTGACCACGAGTGCCTCCATGCCGTGGTCATCGCTGCTGGGTTGATCTTCAAGGGAGAAGGTTATGGGCTCCATTTTCTGCCTCTTCCCGGTGTCTCGGGAATCCACTATGGCGACCAGGCAGTTCTCCCTCGGTCGGGAAGCGTCATCCAATCCACCAAAAATTACGTGGATGGTCGGCTTGCCCGCCGGTCGGCTACTTGATGGAGGGTCAGGGTCCCGTCGGTCGTCTCGACGGTCATCTCTTCGGTCTTGACCCGACCGATCAGAGCGTCCATCTCGATCAGAACGATCAGAGCGGTGATGAGAACGCCGATGATCCCTCCGATCGGTATTCTTCTTGGTTTCTTCTCTCTTCCCCACACACTTGTCCAACTTCCCAAGGTTGAGCAGATCTTCCAACAGTTGGTGCAAGTGGGTACACTCCTCAGTGTCATGCCCGGCACATCGATGGTAAGCACAATGCTTACTCTTGTCAGGGCCATCTTGATCAGGATAGGGGAGTTTGATGAGATTGCAAGACTGGGCGTACTGCATGGCCTCCACCGCGGATAGGTTCAAAGCCGTAAACTCACCAGGCCTGGTGCGGGATCGGGGATGGTCGTCACCCGATCGATGTTCCGCCCGGCCGGCCGATTTACGGGAAGAGGACCCGACCTCCTGCGAACGTTTCACAGCGTTCGCCTCGCCGGCGTTGGCATAATCTGTGACCCTTCGAAGGGCCTCTTCATATGTGGCCGGGGGGGTGAAGGATGAAATCCTGATAGAGGTACCCCGCCCGGAGAGAAATGTGGAGCATGTGGGTGGCGGTGGCGTCGTCCATTGGCTCGACTTCCCCGACCGCTGCCTTCCACTTGACAAGGAAGTCGGTCAAGCTCTCCCCTTCGAGTTGCTTGGCCTTCTCCAAGTACATATAGGGCTTTCTCACCACCTTGGAGGTGATGAACTTCCTCATGAACTTGATCACCAGGGCATTAAAATCAGCAATTGAGCCCGACTGCAAAGTTCGGAACCATTCCGCCGCCCGACCGGTGAGTGTGGAATAGAAAGCCCTGCACATTACGGCGTCTGATACGCCCTTCAACATCATGTTGCCGTAGAAATCGTTGACGTGGACCTCAAGGTCCGTACGACCATCATAACTTTTCTCCCCGGAGACCTTCAAGTCAAACGGGTATGGCTGCGCCATTACTTCCGCAGTGAAGGGCGTTCTCAACAAGGATGATTGGTCGATCGGGGGTGTCACGGGGTGCTCGTTCCAGAACCAAGCGAACTCTGCCTGGAGGTTATAGAGCAATTCTCGGGTCTCGTTGAGCTCGGCTGTCTGGGCTTGGGCTGACTCCCGAGCGCGTCGTCGACGGTGAGATCTCGACCCGCTATGTCCGGATGAAGCCTCCTGGCTAGCCTCCTGCATCTGTACATCTTTCGGCTGGCGGCTCGGGTCTTGGGGTCCCAAGCGTTGTCGCATCGCCAGTCGGAGACGATCAAAAGCTACTGCTCGCGTAACTTCTTCGGGGTCCTCCGCTCGGGTCGGAACCTCCGGTGCTTGAGGGTCCTGCCGTGGTACCTCCATCGCATCAGCACCCCCCGACCCCAACCGCGAACGAGCCAAGCGTCGAGCCCGGTAAGTGGGCTGATGTTGCGGCTCTACATGCGCAGTCGGCTATACTGGAGGGGCGGCGGCTGGAGCCGTGTATGCAGGCGTGTATGGTGGATAGCCAACCGGGGGTGTATAGTACATCGGTTGACCGGGCCAGTACCGTACGGTTGAGGTGGGGCCGGGTACGCGTATTGGCCGAGATACTGCATCTGCTGCTGGAATTGCTGACCGGGTGGAAGATATCCCGGTTGAATGTAGTTCACCGGCTGTTGGGCAGCCGGGTATGTAGTAGAAGGATGTGGTGGTGAAAGGTTGAGATTGAGATCCATTGTCTGACCTTGCTGCTGGCTCGGCTGATGATCGAATGAACTAGCCGCATCCGCTTGATCGTCGCCGAAGAGGTTTTGTGCCCACGGGTACATGATTGCTAAGAGACCGGGTGCTCGTCAAACGTTGGCTTGCTTGCACGGGTCCCCACGGACGGCGCCCAAAATGATAGTACTAATTGCCACGTAATGCGGTAATTAAATAAACACAAAACCAACTAAAGCAATTAAATCTTTTATTGATCGAGGTGAAGGCCCTAAGTACAATCTAAATGGTTGCTCTGAGTACCGACTGACTGTGGTCGGGATTCTCTAACAACAACCTATCGATCGTCCAAAAGTCCCCCACACTGTCGCTATCGCGGGTATTTATAGCCGCGGAGCCGGAGACACAAATCCGGCCGTCCGGCATGCCTCCCACGTAGCAACCACGTGTCGCCTTCCCGGGTACCCTGCCTGTCAACGCGTAGAGTCGCCACGTGTTTCTCACCAGCTCTCTCGCTAAAGGGCTACCGCTCGGTGATCGGCAACGCCAATCGGGCACTACCCGGTCGGGAACCGACCGGGTTCTTCACAAGAAACCCGACCTGCAACCTGCAAAGACAAGAAGAAAAGGACAAAGGCATGTCGGTCGGGGTATTCCCTACCAGGACCAAACCTTGACAATAACTATTTGATCAAAAATGATCCCCAAATCTTTTGTCAAACCCTGGAAGGGTCGTTACGACGAGTGCAACACTGCCCGATTAGATAATACTATAAAGTTAGCCAGATTATGTTAGTGTCCCTGAAGCAAATAAATTGTGAAGGGGAATTCCTAATATTTTTATTCAAATCTGACTCATTGCATATCACAATTATACCCCATTTTACCTACTACGTGGTTTCAAAATAAATATTTTCCTATCTGCGTTATTATTTATAGTGCGCAGTCTATTTCCATATATCACCACCACAGCGTACCTCTAAAATGGATATCAAATAAACATCCGTCTCTTGATTAAATACCCAGAGCCCATGAAAGGGAATCAATAAGTAATAAGCCAAAGTACGCTGACTGCATACTTTATGAAGATCATTTCTCAGCATTAGGGGGAGATAAAAGTCTAAATTTAATGGAATGCTGAGAAATTTCAAAAAATGAAAATATCTTCATTATTCAAGTCCACGTACTAGTTAGACTGCATGAACTGGAAGTTCAGAAGATAATCTATTTGCAATATTAGCAAATAATTTGCCAAATACATCTATTGGTCATACTAATCATAAAAGAGTGACTAGGTCCCATGTACCTTCCCCAACTTGGAGCAAATAAATCTACTGATACTCCTTGGCACTAGAAGTGTAGGAGATTTATCGGTGTAAAAGTTAAGAATCATACTACTAGATCTAGTAAAGAAACATTGTCACTCTTGAAATAACATTGAACAATTATGTCCTGGAGACATTCGTCCAGATGATGAGAAACCCTAGTAAATATATAGGTGCACCAAACAAACGTAATACTAGGAATGCGGAACTACCAGATCAAAATATCTTTGGGAAATGCCTAGAATCTGGTTGTTTTAGAAATTGCCATTAACTTTTACAAATATGGGAGACATTTATAAAAATGTTATAAGTTGTCGACAACACAATTGCCTTCAAATTGCTCATATTATATGACAATCTGGATCCAGAACTAGGTGCCAAAAGCGCCTAGATTGATTAACGTATAAACAGAGCAATTAAGGCATGGCTCGACTCGCTAAAATATATATATATTCTCTTTATAACAATACACTGTTGAGTGTTAACCCCGAAGGTTACAAATGGATGTGTGCATGGAAGAGAAATAAGAATAACGAGGTGATATGATATGAAGCAAGTTTATAGCCTTATGGGTTCACGCAGATACCCTTGATTGATATTAATCAAATATACTCTCACACGGTAAATGACATTAAGTTCCGCTACGTAATATTATTGGCAAAATAATAAACTAAGATATGCAACTAATATTAATTTCAAAAGTCCCCGAAGGATTTTAAGCTCTCAAAATAAGAAAAGTGAAAATCGCAACATTAAAAGTATTAAAGTCTTTATATGACCTGAAAAGTTAATAATTGACTGAGTAATTTTTCCTCTTGAAGAAGGAATATGTATTTATTATGTCTCATTTGTTAGACATAAATAATCTAACTATACAGAATAATAGTATACGAGATACCTGACCTCGTATAAGCGGAAGCGATGATCATGTTGATCTCCAGCCACAGTTGATGTTCTTGTTGTGTTGCCTCTTGAATGGTAGACCGTTAGCCATATTTGTCCCATACTTGACTCAAAACCCTAGATGGCGTGTTGGTGTCTACTGAGCAGTATGAGTACCGTAGCTGAATGTGCTATATAATGAATATCTTGAAGCCCATCGATCCAGGTTTATGTTAGACACAAAGTCCGGTTGGATAACCACTTCTATTCAGTCCAACCAGACCACTTAATAAGTCTAGTCAATTTGCACCACTTAATTAAGGCCCTAATATATATAATATATAATATATATTATTAGGGAAAATCTTATATTCTCCCACTTGGTGCAAGTACTAGCACAACTATCGCCAAAGAACAAAACACAAGAATCATAGTGACATGTCTTTTATTTAATCAGAGTAATATCCATTATGGTCACATGTATTTTAATTCTTCAACTTAGGTCCTTTATGAACAAACTCAATGTTTATTCTCAGTACCTTAAGGGATGTTTCTCAAAATATATTATGTGCACAACTGAAAGAAGAAACCATCCACATTGTACAAAGAGTACATTGTATAATCTCTAAAACCTTAGAAGCATGCCTTAAGTAAAGATCTTTTAATGTTAGCATAATGCTAACTATATTCTATGACTTCATAATAACATAAGTACTACCTCTAACGGCTAAGAGTTTGGAGTTGACACGTCTGTTACTCCCACTCATCAAAATAGCCAAAAGATAGTCAAGTCACAGAAGCATTCCAATAACTTAGACAATAAACCAAAGGTCTAAGTCCATAAATTTGGAATCTTAATCATACACCATAACTTCCAAAATAACTTCAATGTCCACTTTAAACGAACTGAACAGAATGAGTCTTACTGATATGTTTTCACAAAATTGTTTTGAGTCTTACAAACCAAAATGACCCAGGATCAATTTGAAGAAACTAAAGACTATACTCACTGAAGAAATTATTAAATGATAGTGCACCACAAGTTAAATGCTTTTGTTCTAATAAATTCCTTAATATTGTTTCAACATTTTCATAAATATGTTGCACAACCAAACGTTCAATAATTTGAACTCATGAATTTATAAGAACAAATACAAGATTAATACTTGAGAAATTATTTGGATATATTGTTTGACATACAATCCAATTTGGGAAGTATGAAGACAATAATTAAATCCATAATCTTTAATGGAGCATCTTAATGATCTGTTCTAAATGATCACTCCCACTGATTAACATATTCCTCAGCAAAACTTAATAAAATGAATATACATACTCATAATCGATTTGACCAACTAATAAATGAAGATATAATTCCCCACCATTAGTTGGGCATACTAAATAATCAATTTTTTGTTCCAATTAAAGTCCAACTAAATAATGAAGATATAGTTCCCCACCATAGTTTGGGCATACTAAAAAAAACCACCTTCCGAAACCAAGTTAGAATTTGGCTCAAAAGATTATTATTGGAATCCAAGAGGTATGTCAAATCACGTAACTTACTACAGTTAATCTGAAGAACCGAGCAAGATTCGTGGATCAATTAATAAAAGTAGCTATCTAAATTTTGGGAAGTGACTGAATACATGTTTTGTCAATGCAAACCATGAAACTGAGAATTATAATTGAGCTAAATTTATAAATTCTAAGAAATTGTGATAAAATTATTATCTAATGGGTTGATGGATTTATTGACATAAAACTTGCATGTGGGCTAAAGTTTTAATTCTATTAAATCCAATTAAACCCTTATGATAATATTTTTCACAACTACTAAATAGACAGAAGAACCTAGTGACATAAAACTTGCATGTGGGCTAAAGTTTACTCAATTAGATCCAACTGAAATATTTTATTTATGATGAAACTATTATCAAATGAGTTGAAGAATCAAGTGACATAAAAATTGCATGTAGGCTAAAGTGTTATTCAATAAGATTAATTACAACCATTATGACAAAAACTTAAGAGATCATGTTCCTTTTCTTAATCCCTGTGAGCAAATTAAGAAATATGATCTAAAGTTTACATCATAAAATTAAACTTCATGATAGAATTGGAAATTATCAAATAAATTGATTTATTTCTATCATCACTGATAAAACTATTAAACTACATTTCGATACATAATTGCCTGTGGGCTCAATTATGACCGTAGTCCAGTATTTCATCCTGATTAATTATACAAATATAACGAAATTGCATGTGGGCTAAATTCCATCATATTACATACAATTAATCACAAATGATATGTCCAAAACTGTATGTGATCAAAATAAACTGCTTAATATATAATTTTAACTGATTAAGGATGTTGTGGCTACTCCCAAACCAAATTAAAATTATAAGATAACTCGACAATTATCAATTCCTTGCATAACCTGTATAATTTTAACTGATTAAGGATGTTCTGGCTACTCCCCAACCAAATCAAAATTATAAGATCATAACTTAATAATCTTAGGTAGTTGAATATACTGTAGCTATTCCTTAATTAACCAAGATTGAAAACTTAAGAGACTTCAGTAAATTAAAGATGCTTTGGCTATTCTTTAATGAACCGAAAACAAATCACATTGGCAAGGAATACTTAAAATTTTGGCAAATTATATCAGATTGTGATGGGAAAAACTAAATATACTCCCAAAAAAAGTGGTTAGACACTAAGTCTCACTGAAAATCAATTCCTTAGATAGAGTATCAATTTAAGGAGACTAGTGGCACAAGATATTCTTAAGTCAATGGCCATTAAAACTGTATGCCTCCCCGATTCATATACACTTAATGTATAAATGTATGGGGTATAAACTGAAAAAAAAAAAAAAAAACTGTAGGGTATAATCCAAAAAACTTCATGATTCACATATGATTAAAGCTTAAATTGGTGAACTAAATTAACGGACTAAACGTGCTTAAACTCAGGCACTACCGCAACTAAAGTTTATGGTTAAGTCCAACTTAATAAGGAACTAATATAATTCCATCCTAAAGTATGCATTGCTAAAGGCATAATAAAATTGCATAATTTAAAACAAAATATTATGCTTAGGACAAGTATGCATAAAATTAAACATTAAACTCATATATTCCAAATAAATTGCATAACTTAAAACAATTTAAATATGAGATTTATTTCAAAATATAAAATTTAATATTCAAAGTACAAATATGAGCCCAAACCAAAAGGACCCAACATTGAATAATGAAATAATGGATAAATATTTTAAAAGATTCAGACTGTAAGCCCATGACAAAATGTTTTAATGCATAAAATCAAACTTGTGAGAAATAGATTGAATTTACAAATTCAAACAATATCAAGCCAAAAGTATAATTTTCATTTGTAAATTAAAGTCTCCCAAATCTTAATTGCATAATTAAACTTAATATTATGCACTTAATGTGATTGAATGCATAAAACTATATACCTAAAGAGTATAAACCAACTAAAGAGCATGAATTTATAACAAATATTCAATTATTCATACTTAACCAAATATGGGCAATAAGAACTGAAATCATAATTCAAAGAACTAAATGAATTATGAAATTAATGGCAATAGTCAATTGCCTAGAAAATATGTTTTTCCAAAAAAAAATTGATTCGAAATCACTCATCTCCATAACCCAGTTAATAATATTATTATTATTATTAACGGAAAAGTTGCAAATAACTAAAATAGCAATAAATAATCATAATAATATTACCACATTAATTAGGAGACTAAATATGAAAAAACAATGGTAAAACCGCTAACATTTATAAACGTTTTCGGATATAATTTTGAGAACTTAATAAAATTTGAAGTCCGAAAAACATTACAATATTAATGTCACAGAAATTTATTTCGAAACAGTTCAAGATACATAACTGAATATCATAACAATATTAATGTCATCATTAATTAATTATTAATAGTAATAGGTAACATTATAATCACTATTAACATTAATAATAACGACAAACTAAAGTATGGACGTATGGTAATGCACATTTAAATGTTTTCAGTTTTCTAAAGAATAAAATATGTGACTAGTCCAAATTAGCGGTTAACTGTAACTGTAGCACTAATCATCAATAATAATCATAAAAGATAATTAACGACTTACCTTAATGATGCAAACTACATTTTTCCATTGCACTAACAACGATGATGATCCACAAGAGAAGAAAAAAAACTCCAGAATTTTCCCATCTTCACTGTCGGTGTCAATAAACTCGATGCAGCGTCCAATGGTACGTTAAAAACTTATTGGTAGGACTTAATTACCGACATTAATAGTCATGTAAAATGAAGTGGTAATCATACCAATGTACCAAATATAGTAGATTACCATAAAATAATAATTATTATGGAAGGCAATAAATGAGATTAGCCCCTAAACTTAATAACAGTAAATAATAATGTCAATTAATAATAACTGCAATAAAGGCAAAACTATAATTAAGGGATGTCAAATACTAATCTCAGTGTAGCACATAATAATTAACCAGGACTATTATGATACTTAGGGAGACTGAAATTAAGGTAATAAACAAATTACCATTATACAGACAATATACCAACTATATTGCTTTTTCCATAAAAGTAAAGATTTAACATTATTATTAAGGCCCTGAAATCTATTGATAGATTAAAAAACATAATCAACTTAAACAACAGTTTGTAATTCTTAACGGCCAAAATAACAATTAAATCCTTAAATCCTTAATGTCTCAAAACAGGCTAAGACAATAATTATAGCACTTAATCACTGAAATTAGGCTCATAAATCTCAATGGCCCAAGTGAATTATAACATGGATGAAAAATGGTCTAGTACTGAAATAGACCCAAAATTTAATATTATTACCAACGATGAATACCAAAATATGGTAGTTAGTAATAATTAAAACTTAATAAACACGTTATAATCAAATAAAAGAGCTACAATTATTATTTAAATATCAATCAAAATTGTGGGGTCCATACTTTAATGACCCAAGATAGGTCCGAAATAGCTTGTTCAAAATATGTTCTAAAGTCCCAGAGACACATAAAACTAAAATGTACTCAAAATTAAAGGGGAAACCAAACAAGCTGCATTAGTAGGTCATAATGCCTAAAATTAGCTTAAGGATCCAAAATTAAATGATATTTTCATAATAAATTTATGAGTTAATAATATACTAAATCCAACCTTAATGCATGCTATTATGAATGTATAATTATAATAATAAAATAATTATTTAATAAATATACATAGCATGATTTGATTTTGCATATTAATAATCATAAATTATAAAACTTGAGACAATTCAATTTGCACCTTAATATTAAATTAAAATTCAAAAAGCAAATTAAAACTTGATATTTGCCCAAAATTAAATGATAATTTAATAATGATTTAAGGAAAATTAAATTGAACAATTAAGTTAGAAGAAGTCCTAATATGATGAATGAAAGCTGAAGCAGGCCCAAAATAACTAAAGTATGCCCAATTTTTTTTTAATATTGGACCAGGCTATGCAAATGGGCTTAACCCAGCCCAAATTTATAACCCATATTCCTCATCATCTTCTTCATTAATGTCGAAGGCAAAAAAAAACCTAGCTATTATCAACATTAGCTGCGTCAACTGAAATGAGGAGCAGCACTAGATGTCGCAGGCGTCCGAATGTCGTTGTCCTAGTCCCTAGTCGCAACGTCTGCCGAAGCTATGAAGAACAGTAGCAGCAAATCCGGCGCCGGCGCCGCCTGGAGAAGGAGGAGGCAGCAGCGGCGAACCGGTTATCCAACCCACCTCCGCCGTCTTTCCTTGTCGCGACACCAACGCCATCGCTCGCCGCCAACCGTCCTCAGCCCGTCGTCGCGAACAACCGGAAAGCCAGCGTCGTCCGATGAACACAACAATAGCACGCGTAGCGGATGACTGGAGTCCAAATACCGGTGATGCTCCGATAAAAACAAGCAGTAGATAATTTTTTTTTTTTTTTTGTCAAAAATTATAATCTTTTCTTAATGCCAAAAAAAAAAAACAATTATTTGTAATTAATTCAATCAAAAACATACATGTCAAATTGCTCAATTATATCTGGACTAAATAGATATATTTTGTATGTATATCTCAACGAATTAATTTACAAAATATATACAAAACTTGATGTATATAAAAACTTAACTTAATATTGTTTTAGGCAAAACAATCAATCAAGCAGAGATTATAAAGGCTCTGATACCAACTGTTAGACATAAATAATCTAACTATACAGAATAATAGTATACGAGATACCTGACCTCGTATAAGCGGAAGCGATGATCATGTTGATCTCCAGCTACAGTTGATGTTCTTGTTGTGTTGCATCTTGAACGGTAGACCGTTAGCCATATTTGTCCCATACTTGACTCAGAACCCTAGATGGCGTATTGGTGTCTACTGAGCAATATGAGTACTGTAGCTGAATGTGCTATATAATGAATATCCTGAAGCCCATCGATCCAGGTTTATATTAGACACAGAGTCCAGTTGGATAACAACTTCTAGTTATTCAATCCAACCAAACCACTTAATAAGTCTAGTCAACTTGCATCACTTAATTAAGGCCCTAATATATAATATATATTATTAGGGAAAATCTTATATCATTATGTACTCTTTAAAGAGTTGCAACAATAACAATCATTATGGCTCCAATCGGCAACAATGGGAACACAATCGCTCAGGTATCGTCTGTAAGTTTTGTTATCTTACGGGTCATGAAACAAGGGTGTGTCGCAAGCTAGCCCGATTTTTAAAGGAGCATGATGTTCCTCCTATGCAATCCTATGTATCTCCTACAGCCAATTCAATGACTAGGGATTCTCCTCCCTGGATGTTTGATAGTGGGGCGTCGCACCATGTGACACCAAGTCTCGCTCCTCTGCAGACTTTCGCCGAATATAGTGGATCGGATGAAATACGCCTGGGTGACGGTAATTCCTTACAAATATCCCATATTGGCCAATTTGTCATTCCCACTCCTTCTAATGTTCTCACTCTAGATAATGTCTTGCGTGTCCCACAGTTACACACTAAATTAGTTTCTATTTCCCAGTTATGCAAGACTAATCGTGTGTCTGTTGATTTCTTTGATTCTCATTTTCTGGTCAAGGAACTTCGAACGTGGATTTCGCTGCTACGGGGAGTGAACATTAATGGTGTCTATTTTGGACCAGTTGCCTCTCACCCAACAATTCATGCTACGCAGTTGGCTTATTTGTCTCAGTGGCACCAACAACTTGGCCACCCGTCGAATATGGTGTTGCAACTTGTGTTGCAACGCTGTAATGTTCCAGTCTCCATGTCATCTCTGCGAAAATTTTACTGTTCCTCCTGCAATGTTCATAAAAGTCATAAACTGCCTTTTTCTAAAAATACACTTGTTAGCACTAAACCTTTGCAACTTGTTTATATTGATGTGTGGGGACCTACTGAGAACTCTATTGATGAATTTCGCTATTATGTCATTTTTGTAGACCACTTCTCAAAATACATTTGGTTGTACCCCATGAAACGTAAATCAGTTGTGTTTACAATATTCATTCAGTTCAAACAGCTAGTGGAAAAATATTTTAGCCTGTCAATTATTTCTGTTTACTCAGGTAATGGGGGCGAGTTCATGAGACTTGGGCCGTTTTTTAATACTCACGGTATCTCTCATTTCACCACCCCGCCACACACTCCTGAGCACAATGGTGTCGCAGAGCGATGACACAGGCATGTCGTGGAAACTGGCATGTCTCTTCTTCACTCCGCGTCTTTGCCATCCTCATACTGGTCCTACGCCTTTCAGACAGCCGTATATCTTATTAACCGGCTCCCTACTCCAATTTTAGGTAATCAATCCCCATTTTATGTCTTGTTCCAACAATTGCCTAATTATGCCAAGTTACAACCCTTTGGTTGCATGTGTTTTCCCTGGTTGCGTCCCTATAACACCAAGAAACTACAACCAAAGTCACGTCCATGTATTTTCCTTGGCTACTCGAACACCCAATCTGGTTATAAATGTCTAGATTTTGGTTCGAATCGTATTTATGTATCTAGGCATGTTAGATTTGTGCCCCATGTGTTTCCTTATAACGATTTGCAGAAGTCATCTACCAGCTTACCTTCTGCTTCTAATGATTCAGAATCACATCATATTTTGTGCAAGTCACCTCCTTTGTCTACACAGGTACAACCCGTGGGTGTTCCAACACCAGTTCCAACACCCGTTCCAACACCAGCTCCAACTCCAGTTCCAACTCCGATTCCAAGTCCAATTCCAACTCCGGTTCCAACTCCAGTTCCAAAACCAGTTCCACCACCATCGCCGTCGGCTGCGTCCAATTCATCGTCTCCCACTGTCTCAAAAAATGACCAATATGCATCCCAGTCCGTGTCTGACTCACAACCTACCTCCACCTCTGAATCGTCTCAATCGTTGAATAATGTTCGCCGTTCCACTCGGGAGCGTCGTCCTAATCCTAGGTATTCCGATTATGTCATTAACCACACCACTTCCCATCCCTTGCCTCCTGCTTTAGAACCTTCTACCGTCGCCCAGGCTCTTAAAGATGCTCGGTGGAGGAAAGCAATGGATGAGGAGTTTGAAGCGCTACAACGTAACAACACGTGGCAACTGGTTCCCCACGGAGCGGCTGTTCCGATTGGCTGCAAATGGGTCTTCCGTGTTAAGCGCAAATCAGATGGGTCGGTTGATCGTTTTAAAGCGCGGCTTATCTCTAAGGGATTCTTGCAGACTGCTGGCCGGGATTATTTTGAGACATATAGCCCGATTATGAAACCGGTCACGGTCCGTATCGTTCTGACCATTGCTTTGAGTAATAGCTGGGGTCTGCGCCAGCTAGATATCAATAATGTGTTCCTTAATGGAACATTGCATGAGGAGGTTTTTATGGAACAGCCTCCCAGGTTTGTTGATCCGTCCTTTCCAGCTCATGTATGCAAACTGACCAAAGCCTTATATGGTCTTAAACAGGCTCCCAGGGCTTGGTACTTGGAACTTTCCCAGTTCTTGTTGCGTTGTGGGTTTTTGAAGTCACAGGCAGATGCGTCTTTGTTTGTTTATTCTAGTAATGATATTATTGTTTATTTCCTGGTGTATGTCGATGATATTATACTAACAGGAAACAATGTTGCATGGCTTGATCAATTTGTTGAAACTCTGGCAGCTCGCTTTGCCCTTAAGGACCTTGGTCGCTTGCATCACTTTATAGGTGTTGAGGTTGTTTCAACACCCACTGGCATGTTCCTGTCTCAGAGTCAATATATCACAGACATACTGGTTCATTTTGAGATGGATGGTGCAAAAGTTGTTTCAACACCACTTGCAACATCAGCCAAGTTACTCCCTGCGCAATCCGGTACTGCTACGGTGGATGTAACTCAGTATCGGCGTCCTCTTGACTTGTTGCAGTACCTGGTAATCACTAGACCTTATGTGTCCTATATAGTTAACCGGCGCTCACAGTTCATGCATATGCCTACGGAGGTGCACTGGCAAGCTGCGAAACGATTGTTACGCTACCTGAAGGGTACGGTGTACCATGGGTTGTACCTCCGTGCCGGGCAGCCTCTCTCACTAAGTGTGTATACGGATGCTAATTGGGGTGGCTGCACTGCTAGTGGGCGGTCCACTACTGCTTATCTATTGTATCTTGGGACCAATCTCGTCTCTTGGAAATCCACTCGTCAAAAATCAATTTCGCGCTCGTCTACAGAAGCCGAATATCGAGCCTTGGCAAATGCTGCTGCAGAAGTTTTGTTGGTTAAGAATCTGTTGCATGAGCTTCGACTGCAGCTGTTGGGGCCTCCGGTTCTACTATGTGACAACCTCAGTGCTACGCATGTGTGTAAGAATCCATTGTTCCATTCAGGCATGAAGCACCTCGGGCTCGACTATTTCTTTGTTCGGGACTTGGTTACTAATGGTTCGTTGGTGGTTCGGCATATTTCTTCGTCGGCTCAGCAAGCTGATTTTCTTACAAAGCTGTTGGGCCATTCGCTGTTTCTTCGGTTCCGTTCCAAGATTGGAGTTTCCGATAGCTCCTCCATCTTGCGGGGGCGTGTTAAGGATTTCTGTGGCTGACATATTTTGTATAGATTAAATCTAGTTGCATTCCTTTTATGTAGCATTGTTAGACTGGTTGTTACAACAACCTACTAACTACTCACTATCTTCTCTCCCTTGTATGCTATTTAAAGCTGATTATTTTACATCAATAATATCAGTTAAGTTCATAATTTATTAGTTATTATCCTCATTAAGAAAGAATAATATGTACCATTATGTGCTCGATAAAGAGTTGATAATGAACTTATTTATTTATTATCTCGTTCAATTTTGATGGTATAAGCATCAATGAAATATTTAAAAAACTTGATGATGTCAAATTCATGTCTAAAGACATAGATGTTTTTTTGGGAAAACTAAGTATTTTCTCGACTTAAAGATCGAGTTTTTTTCCTTGAATGAATTTTATACACTAGTTAGCCTACATCTAAATATGCTTTTCACTTGTCTATATGGTTAAGCATCATGTTTTTTTTGTCAAACTATAGGTTGCCTAATAATCTCTTGAAGTAGATAAGGAATCGTTCAGACTCGGTAAGGATATCTTAACAGTCCTTTACTTCATTGTCGTTGGAGCACCTTTTTAGAACCAGAAGTTCCATAATCGCAACAGGAATGATATTTGCGATGAAATTGCTAGCAACATCTAGGGTTCCTTCTACAATGAAATATTGAAATTGTGTTTAATATATTCTCCGAGTTACAAAAGAGTTTGGCATTTATATGAGAAACAAATGTATGGTTTTGATAGGCTGCTTGGGTATTGGCTATTTTGTTTGATCCCTGTGATGCCAAATTCCAAACTGGTTAAACAATGAAATACTCCCAATGTCCCATAAAGGGTCAATAAAGATTGTGTTGCACAACTGATAAAAGGATATATAATGAAATCCTTTTGACTAGATATTATGATGTCAATATTATGCCATGTGAACTCCAGAAGAGTCACGAGATTATTATAGAGTATATTCATTTCATTGAC
This sequence comes from Ipomoea nil, assembly GCF_001879475.1. Taxonomy (NCBI): domain Eukaryota; kingdom Viridiplantae; phylum Streptophyta; class Magnoliopsida; order Solanales; family Convolvulaceae; genus Ipomoea; species Ipomoea nil. The sequence goes on along the minus strand of NW_017617864.1, from coordinate 881,326 downwards.
AGTTGTACATATTTATTTTTGTATGGGACTTAAAGATTATTATCTTGAGGGGGATCGGAGTATCATTTTACATGAATCAATCCTGAAGATTGGGTCTTGACGACTAAACAACTTTACTCTTTTTCCTTAATTAAAATTTTCCCCATGAGGTTGTTCCTTAAATCTAAGGTTTTTAATGAGGCAGCTAATCTAAAACAAGAATACACATACATCGTGCACTCTTTTCCTCAACTAATTTTTCCCACTGGGTTTTCTAGTGAGGTTTTTAACGAGGCATGAGTACGATATAGTAATGACAATTGAGATCCTGAAGATTATGCCAATTATGCCTTGAAGGCTTACAGTTGTACTCTTTTTCCCTTAACTAAGTTTTTCCCACATGGTTTTCTTAAGTTAAGATTTTTAATGAGGCGACCAATATAATATATGATTTTTACATATATCATGTACTCTTTTCTTCAACTAGGTTTTTTCCCATGAGGTTTTCCTAGTGAAGTTTTTAATGAGGCATGAATATATTTAAATATACTGCATACTATCTATTATACGTTTTTCTTGTCTAGGTTGCAAATCCTGAAGATTAAACCCAGAAGGTTATGGTTGTACTCTTTTTCCTTAACTAAGTTTTTTCTCACTAGGTTTTTCTTAGTGTAAGGTTTTAATGAGGCAACTAATGCAACACATGGTTATCCATATATCATGTACTCTTTTCTCGACTAGATTTTTCCCACAGGGTTTTTCTAGCGAGTTTTTAACGAGGCATGATTATGGCAAAATAATGTTCAGTCTAGTGTTGTAAAACCTTATGTGGACATTATTCTGGCTTTATATTGATGATAGGATTCTTAATATTGTAGGAGTCCTAATTTTGTAAGAGTCTTGAAGGCTATTATGATAGAGATGTTATATATACAATTGCAATGATGTACAGATTTTGGACAATAAGAATTACTTTTATCTGTTCTTATTCTTCTTCTTCCTGCTATTATTACTTTCATTACTGTTCTCCACAAACTAAAGGCCTGCAGACAAATCTACAATTCAACAAATGCAAGATTTTATAAGAGTATATGAGAAGTTCAAGATTATATAGGATTGAATTTGTTTATTCAAATACTTAAAAGTATACCAATGCAAGATACCTGGGTCTTTGCACTTTTCAAGAAGATTGTTTTGTCTAGCCACAAAGATATTTTCTTGCACTTTCACTTCTTCAACTCTTTTTTTATTTTGTTTGTTTTTCATAGTGCATAACTCTTTTAGAAAATTCGCATAGCAAGGTACTTTTTTATAGAATCTAACAATGGAGTATTCTCCTCACATTCACGAAATGTCTCATATAAATCATTATTTGATTTTCCTCTTTTTGTTTCTAAAAGAGCTTGAGGTAATGGGAGTGGTTTAAAATCAGAAGAAGAAAAAAAAAAAAAAAAAGAAAAGCTTACCTTGAGACTTCTCTTTACCAATTTGTTGAGATTAACAGGAACAAGAAAAAATAATAATGGCCAAATAGGGTAAAGAAGACAAGATTTACGTGGTTCGGCAAAGTGCCTACATCCACGGGAGTGAAACAATTCTTATATTCATAGTGATGGTGATAGTGGTGACCCCTCCTGGTATCCGACGCTGCCCCTAACACCTTCACATCTAGGCAATGCTTCCTGCACTTGTTTCCTTGTCTAAATCAACATTCTTTTCCAGCGACATACTTTTCACACTAAGTGCACTTACATTCTCCTAAGGATTAACAACCGCTTGAGATGGTAAGTTTCTAGAATTTTGTGCCTCCAACCTGTTGACTGCAGTTGTCAATTGACCTACCTGTGTTTCCAAGTTCTGAATACTAGCCCTTGTTTCTTGAAAATTGGTCTTTGTTTCTTGTTGGAATAGTTGTGTTTCTTACTGAAACTGCAAAGTGTTAGTGACAAGAGTCTTAACAATGTCTTCAAGATTCATACTACTTGAGTTGGAGCTTTGGGTTGGTTGTTGTCTTAAAGTAAATGGTTGTCTATACTACTGAAAATTGGGACATTCTGAACAATCTGGTTCCCTTGTGAGTTTCCATACCTGAGATTCGAGTGATCCCTCCATCCAGGATTATATGTATTGGAAAATGGATCATATTTACCTTGAGGTTGTCCATAAAAACCTCCAACCATGTTAACATGTTCAATATGTTCTTCTTGAAGAGTTTGGCAAGCATCAGTTTGGTGTCCAATTACTGAACAGATTCCACATGCTTTTACAGTTTGCATATTGCCTACAGCTAATTGACAACAAGAATAGTTAAACCAGAAATTTGTTGTTCAAGAGCATAAATGTTTACCTCATTAACTTGCTTAGACAGTTGGACAAGTCTATTTCTAAACTGTTGAGAGTTTGTTACCATGTTTGCAATTAGATTTCTTGCAGCCTCTAGTGTCATGTCAACTAAAGCTCCTCCACTCGCAACATCAATCATGCTTCTATCAGTCGGAAAAAGTCATTCATAAAAGTACTGAATGAGTAATTGGTCACTGATTTGATGGTGTGGGAAGCTTGCACAAAGCTTCTTGAAACATTCCCAATATTCATACAGGGACTCTCCATTGTTTTGCCTTATACCACAGATTTCCTTTCTAATGTTGGCCGCCCTTGAAGCTTGGAAATATTTCTCAAGGAACATTGTCTTTCAAGTCGTTCCATGTGGTGATGCTCCCGGAAGGTAGATAGTATAGTCAATCCTTCGCTGAATCTTTCAAAGAAAAAGGAAAGGCTCTCAACTTGATTTGTTCCTCAGTAACCCCTGTGGGTTTCATACTTGAACACACCACATAAAATTCATTTAAGTGCTTGTGAGGATCTTCACCTGCAAGTCCATGAAAAGAAGGCAAAAGATGAATTAATCCAGATTTTAATTCAAAATGCACATTGGCATCTAAGGCAGGAAAAGTAATGCATAAAGGTTGCTGATCTAAATTCGGAGCGCCAAGCTCTTTTAAAGTCCGATTTTGAGCCATGGGTTCTTCTTCTAAATCAGAATTGGTGGAAGATTGGGGATCGGTGGCCAGAGCACTCTCCAATTTCCTCCAAGCTTGTTTCCTTAACCTGCATAGAGTTCTTTCAATTTCTGGATCGTACGACAAGATTTCTTGATTAGCAGATCGAGTTATAGGCATAAACCACCAAAGATATTGCAGCAATTATGTGGGACAAATAAATGAAAAAATAAAACAAAATAAATAAATAAATAAACAAGAAAAGCTCCCCAACAACGGCGCCAAAATTTGGCGAGCTATCGTAGGCTCCCAAATTAAAACCTTACAAACGTAGTAGCGGGAGTAAGGATCGATCACATGAGGAGTAACTAGTTTAATGTATGTGCTCAAATTAAAGGGAATGGGGGTTGGTATGAAATTGACAATCAAAGTAAGTAAATGAATAAAACGATGAAGGCAAAATATTGAAAGCACTTAGAATAGAAAACCTTGGTTAGTCAATATCCACCACCGGAATTTAGCACTGTTCATTGATTCAAAAGGTAATTAATATGCAATTGAATATTTATCGTGAAATTATTTCATTCCCGGTTTTCCCTTAGTTGTAGGTAACCAAAGCACACGCGGTTTAATTACGCCTACTAAATAATCTAAGACAAGCGCTATAGATTTAATTTAATAGCAGCAATAGGAACTAGGAAAACCGACAAACTAAATAACACAAGCACAAGCGGTTGCATTTAACTTAGGAAAATATTGAGTTAATACTAGCCAAGGTCCCTCGAGTATAGTGGTTCCGCCACCTATGGTCCTAAACTTTCAAATTAACCCTTTGTGGTCCTCCAAGTTTGGAAAATGACCTGGATTAGTCCTGCCATTAGTATTTTCCGTCAAAGTTGTGAAATGCGAGGGCATTATAGACCTTTCACAATTTTCTCACCCAAATTAATTCATTTTCCGTTCTGAAATTAAAATTGAAACCCTAATATCTCTCATAGCGTAATAGGAAAAATTCAATTTTGAAATTGAAAATGAAAATAACCTACCATCTGAGTTTCAAATCCAAGAAAAGAAAAGGCAAAGTTAGTGAATCCAAAACACACACACACACACACAGATTATGAAGATGAATCATTGGATTTGAACGCTCACGGTTTGGTGGTAACAGAATCAGCACCCATCGCTTTCGAGTCCTCAGCAGAAGCAGAAGGAGGTGATTCCTTCTTCGGTGAGCTCACCACCACCTCCCCCTCCTTTCCGACCAAATCTCCACGCGCTTACTTCGTCGCCGGCGGCTTGATTTCCGATTCCACGTTCATCGGCTCCGCCGTTGGATCTGATTATGAATTGATTGAACTGCCCAAACCATATAGCAAAGAGCCACCACCATTTTGAATTGGTGTTTTCTGGAAATTTGGGGAAGAAGAAACCTCCGACTTCATCGCCAAGACGACGGTGACAATGGAGGTGTCGGCGAAGGCGTCGAAGTTGAAACAGGACCCTGTCTCAACGGCGAAGTCGAAGCTTGCCGGTGAATTTGATCCCCAACTCCACAACTACCGCTGCTGCCGCTTGAAATCCAATCGTGTGACCTCTTCGGATGGGCTGTTCAAAAAAGGGAAAGAACTCTAAATTGGGATATTTTCGAGGGAATCAAGTCAAAATACTAAATCATAAGAAGAAAGTACCTGAGCAAGCTTTTCTGGGGATTGGAACGTCCATCATTCCATTGCCGGATTTTCATACAGCCGCCCGGAAAGGCTTTCTGGTGAGCTCGGAGGAAAGGTCTTACGAGAAATGAATTAATTTGGGTGAGAAAATTGTGAAAGGTCTCTAATGCCCTTGCATTTCACGGCTCTGACGGGAAACACTATTGAAGGTCATTTTCGAAACTTGGAGGACCACAAAGGGTTTATTTGAAAGTTTAAGACCATAGGTGGCGGAATCACTATGTTCAAGGGACCTTGGCTGGTATTAACTCGGAAAACATTCTACCTGATATCAATTATCACTAACGCCGTCAATAATTAATCTCAGTCGCTACAGAAATTAGCATAACGTGTAACACAAATCATTAACTAATATAGCAAATAATTATATCAAATAACTAACTAGTAGGTCTCCCTAGGCCCTAGCAATTAATTGATACAACTATTCAAATAATTTAGAAGAATATTTAATACCCAAATGCATAAAAATTATATAACAAAAATAAATAAATAAATAATCTCACAGCATAATCAATTTCGGGGCTTCAATTTACTAAACCAAGCTAAAGAAAATTAGACATGCAGGGACATTGATAACGACTTTAAAAAGGAAAAAGAAGAATTAAGATAATCTAGAAGGAGAAGAATGGACGTCTTTCAACAAAATAAATTTTCTACGATTTATACACCTCTCGAATTATTTTCCACCACCCATTTCCTACTCTCGCGCCAAAGTGACGAAGTCTTCCGCAATTCCCGTAATCAACGCCGGCCAATCATTATCGCATGGACCATAAATAAAAAGTACATTTTAATATACTAAGGGTACATTATTTATGTATGTAAGTTATATTTTTTGAAAGTACATTTTTAATATACTAAAAGGGTACATTATTTTATAATGTACCTTAATACAAAAATAATATATTTTTAATATATTAAAAATGTACCTAATATTCATGGTCCACACAATAATTTATCAACGCCGGTGGAATAGTGCTCAAATTGACGACTTCAATTCTCTGCCGCGCCTATACGTAGGAATTAAGAAACAAAATATAATGTTTAATTTTGCTTTGTCATTTTACTAGCGCAAATTATGTTGTGGAAACGTGTTCAGCATGCGCATGGTGAACACAGTGGTAGATTTATAATTTTTATGCTGTAGATTTATAATTTTTGTTTTTCATTTGTTGTTAACAACGTTTCTCTCTTCGCAATCGCATTATTTCATCTTCGCAGTACAGATATTATGAATCTACAGTACAGAAATTATGAATTTAAAGTATAGAAATTATGAATCTACAATATAGAAAGTATGAATCTACAGTATGTATGTTATGACTCTACAGTATAGAAATTATGAATCTACAGCTTAGAAATTATGGATCTATCTCGTGTTCACCATGCGCATGGTGAACACGGTTCCACCAATCGTTATACCCTACACCACGGTGCGCGTAGCACTGTGCACCGCGCGCCTCCCAAAACGACGTCGTTTTGGGGTTGTTTTGGGAGGCGCGGTAGGAAGTTGCTGTGATTATGTGTATTTGTTCACACAATTATGTGTATTTGTTCACACAATTATGTGTATTTGTTCATACAATTATGTACATTTTTTATACAATTATGTACATTCTTTTTATACAATTATGTACATCCGAATCAGAAAATTTGTGTGTATTATGTTAAGAGTTGATGTGTATTATGTTAAAAGTTTATGTTTATTATGTATTATGTTAGATTATGTGTATTATCTTTTAAAAAGATTATGTATATTTTGTTATATAATTATGTGCATTCATGTATACAATTATGTGTATTCTAGTATAACATTATGTATATTTTTGAACAACGGGTTTTTTTAAAAGAAAAAATTACTGCCATTCACTGGGGCGGGAAATTTCAAAAAAAAAAAAAAAATTAAAACGACGTTGTTTTGCATCTGGGCACACAGTGCAACGCGCACCGTGGTGTAGGATATAAATTGGGCGGTTCCACAGCATAACTATTGTTTTACTAGGAATTGGGCTTTATTTAATTAAAACGAACGTGGGCTGCACAGGGAAAAACAAACAAAAGAATTCCTTTTGTTTAATTAGATAAATAACTAGCTTATATATCTTGGGCTTGTATTTATTAAACAAATAAAGAAATGGACTTTTATTAAATAACACTAAAAATGAAGAATGTTTCATTTGGTCCATAAAAATAAACTCAAGACCTAACTCAAATATAATTAGTACTAAAGGCAAATTATATCATGCACCACGGTGCATGATCAATCATGCACCGCGCGTTCTTTTGTTAAATGAAAAGAAACGGTGTTTGTTTTCCGCCGTTTCGCACCCTTTCGCAAAAAGTAACCCTGTTATTCAGTGTCATTTTGTATACACTGCAGTTTCAGTTCAACACAACTACAGTTTCATTTCGATATAACTATAGTTTCATTCGATATTTATAGACTCAAATATGTGAAAATGTTATTTAATTTTATTTTATATATACTATAGTTTCATTAAAACACAACTACATGATCATTTTGATATAATTACAGCTTCATTGTACAATATACACTCAAATATGTAAAATGTTATTCAGTTTCATTTTATATACACTGCAGTTTCATTTCACCATAACTACAGTATCATTTTGATATACTGCAATGTCGGTTTAGATATAATGTAGTGTCAGTTGGTGTTTAATACACCAAACAAGCGGACTCCGTTAACTATAACGGCGAGCCGTTTCTTTACTTAAAGAAACGACGCCGTTTTTTACCGCGGTGCACATGCACCGCGGTCTATGATATAACGACGGCAATTTATATCATGCACTAGGGCGCGCATTGCATTGTGCGCCCTGATGCAAAACAACGTTGTTTAAGTTTTTTCTTTTAAAAAAAAAATTGCTACCCTGTGTTGGCGGTTAATTTTCTTTAAAAAAAAAAATCATGTCAAAAAATGTACATAATTTTATACTAGAATACACATAATTGTATACATGAATGTACATAATTGTATAAACAAATACACATAATTTTATACTAAAATACACATAATTGTATACATGAATGTACATAATTGTATAAACAAATACACATAATTGTATAAACAAATACACATACTTGTATAAACAAATACACATAATCACGTCAACTCCCTACATAACTTACCAAAACGACGTCATTTTGGGAGGCGCGGGGCGTACATTGCTATGTGCGCCGTGGTGCAGGGTATAACGTTTATTTTAACCAATCAACTCATGAAATCTAAAAACATTAAAATAAAATATAATGACAAATAATAAATATAAATATACTTAAAAATCTTACTTAAATTAAGGTGTAAAATATACTTATCATACATAGGCAATTGAATGTAGAATTTGTTTATTTAAATAGGTAATTCAAATTATGTTTGAGGAGAGTCTTTAACAAAAGTATATTTGAGGAGAGATTCATTATTATTATCACTAAAATAAATATTTGCAACTTTTTTAAAATTATAGGCTAAATATTTAGTCTAAAAATAATACTCGTAATATAAATAACTACTACTTTTGGTATGAATTTCTGTAAGTCTTCTTAATTCTCCTTTGGGTAGCATTGTCATTGTCTTCATCCTTACTATTTGTCTTCTTTTTTGTTGGTAGTGTGTCATGTGCATATAGGGTAGCGTCATGCAATGGGATTATGGTGTAGGAAGTTGTGGATTTGCCTTACAACTTGGAGTCAGTAAGTTACCAACGATAATAGGAGATTCACTTTCAATGTACATTGAGGGTTCATGTTGAAATAATTTGTCATTTTCCTCCATCTCCAAAGGTAACATGTCATTCATTGTTATATTAGCATGATTTCTTTCGAGTTCTAAGATTCCCTATTTTGCATCTCTTTTTTAATTTATCTATTTCTCTGACTAATTTAGTTATTTTTTTCATGAAATTCCCGTAGCTCTTCTTGAGAGTCTTTGTGAAGAATATTTTCTCTTTCTTTTTCGTTTTTCAGTACATGGTTTTTCTGTATGAGATTACGGTTTACTGTAATAAGTTCTTCCCATTTTGATTGCAATTGTAAGTATGATCCGTATAGTTCCTCCATGTTGTTTTTCCTTTCTATTTCTACTCCTTTTTTTTCAGTTGTTCTATTTCTCTTTTATCAATTTTCCTTCCTTTTCTTGAGAGTTTTTCATTTTTTTTCTTTTGTTTCTTCTTGAAGACGTTTTTCTCGTTCTTTTTTACTTTCTAAGACACGAATTTCATTCATGAGGTTGCAGTTAACTCTGATGAGTTCTTCCCATTTTGATTGCAATTGTGTGTATGCATCTAGAAGGCCTTCCATGTCACTTTTTGTTTCACTATCTTCTTCATGATTGGTAGGGAAGGCTACAAAGTTTGAATTGTCTTCCTCGCTTTCTGAGTTATTGTTCTAGGTTTTGTTTTTCCTTCTTAGATATGTTGAGCATTCGGATTGAATGTGCCCATGTCGTTTGCATTCGTAGCATTGCATTCCATATAGGTTGAAGGCATATTTCCTTTTGGCAACATCAATTTTCTATTTAATCGTGTTAATATTTTCATTGTTTGAAGTTTGTCTATTTTTGTTCCTGAGTTTGTTAAATTTTTAACAATTAAATTAAGGTTTTTTATTAGTTGGACTATTGATTCTTCTATATCTTTGGTCTCATTATCTAAATATGGTTATTGTCTTATTTTGCAAGCTACTTCTTTGGTACTAGGCTCTTTATGTTGAAGCATCTTCAGCTTATATGTTTGGAGATTTCCTATCAAATCACTCAATTTGTATGTGTATAGATCCATACTCTCTCGGATGACTGTAACTTTCATCATGAATCTTTCAGGTAAGGAATGTAGTACCTTTTTTACTAGTTTAGCCTCAAAGATAGGGTCTCCTAGATTATACGCAGCTTTAGAGATATCAAGAATTCTTACACTGATTTGAGTTATATTTTCTTTTTCTTCCATTTTCAAATTATTAAATTGTGTGTGGATCATTTGTAATTTGGATTCTTTTACTATGGAATTTCCTTCATGATGATTTCATAAGATTTCCCATGTTGTTGTGGCAATATCTATTACACAAATCAGTTTGAAAATTTCATCGTTCATTGTTCAAAAAATAGCATTCATAGATTTGGAGTTGTAACCAGCTTGTTTGATTTCTTCTTTTGTCCAGACTTCTTTATCCTTCAAGTTTCCTTTTTCGTCTGTTGGAGGACTTCATCCCTTTTCTACAGCTCGCCAAACTCTTTCTCCTTGTGATTGTATGTATATTCTCATTCTTGCTTTCCAATGGGAATAATTTTCACTATGCAGGGCAAATGGTCTATTGTTCGATAATCCTTCTCTGGGAAACTCCATCATGTTTCTGCTAGTAACTTATGCAGCCTGGCTCTGATACCAATTGAAAATTTGTGAGGATCGCGTGATGGTTTAGAACACTAATTGTGACAAAATGATTTTTAATGCATTTCAAGAAATCCCTAATCTGCGAGCCACTTCTCGTATTGAGAAAATGTATGAATCCACTAAGCACAATTTCAAAATATAGAGTATGGGAACACTTTTATACAATAGAATCTAGATCTCACTATTTCTCTATTGATACCTAACTCTAGTACTATTCCTAAGTGAAATTCTCTCTTCTCAATAGTTCTCAGCTCTTAGTACAAAAGATAGGGAATTGAGTCCGTGCATTTTCTTGCTGGCTGGAGATCTTTATATTGCCTTTCAAGAAATCCTTTATCATTAGTCCGATGGGAATATGATTTCCTACATTGACCGGGACTTGTATTCTTGTTTTTCTTCCATTTTGACTAGGATTAGAACTTATATTTTTGTCAATAATTTAGGACAACAATATGACCCAACAACAAGCATATCAATTAACACAAAGGCAAATGGTTATCAAGCTCAAATAGCTGGATGGATCGAAGCAAAAAAAGAAATCACTAGCCACCCATTTTTGTGTCAACCTCATTCATTGGGTTGAAATTGAAGTAAAACATAAATGGAAGGATCGAAAAATGTGGTTTTAGGCTTAGATATATGTTTGAAGAGGCAAAAGAGGAGCCTACACCACCATGACTGCAAAGACCCACGGATCTTTTGAGTTGCCACACCAAGATACAGGTAAATTTATGAGAAACGGAAGTCGTGCTTGCATTTTTTGTATAATTTTTGACAAATGCAAGTATGTCGTATTTTAGTGAAAAAAAAAAAAAAAAAAAGATTTCAAAATTTTGAGAAACTCAAGTGCAACTTGCATTTTTTACTAGAAACTCAAGTTCCAAATGATTTTTTCCTTCTTTTGTCCAAATTTTAAAAGTTGCCTATTATTATCTGTTTCTCATGTTTTTTAACCATTTCAATCAATTTCCCTAAATCACTAATCTTCATTCTTCTACCTCTATTCATTTTCTTGTCTTCCAAAGCATCAGTGACCATATCCAGCCCTCATGATTGAAATCTCACGAGATTGAGTCACGCCTCAACTCCACTGTCGCCTCACCGTGAGCCCTTACTCTACCTTCTCTTCACAAATCGTCGACACTCAATGCTAGTTCTCTATCCTACTGCCTCTGTCTCTTCAATCTACCCGCCTTTGTCTCTTTAACGCTAGTATGCCAGTAGCTGCTCAATCCTTGACACTGCCTTCCTTGTCGTCGACGCTGCCCGCTGCACTCCCCTTCGCCGACGTTTGGTCGCTACACTACATGTCTACCGGCTACTCCAATTGTAAGTAAACTACTCAATTATCAAATTGTTTTAGCCAAACACTGGAAAATTAAGAAAATGACGACTTCCTGAAGTCATTTTTCAATTTCCAAATGTATCATTAATGAATTTATAGATATACTAGTTTTTTCACATGCATTGCGCGGATGTGATAATGTTCAATGATTATTTTTAAATAAGTACTTCAAAGTATATCAATGCAAGATTATATAGAAGATATTCAGTAACTGAATGTTGAATTTGTTTATTTAAATAAGTAATTCAAATTATATATAAATGCAATAAATAAATAAATAAATAAATAAATAAATAAATAAATAAATAAATATATATATATATATATATATATATATATATATATATATATATATATATATATATATATATATATATATATATATATATATATATAGGACTACGTTCAGATGCGAACGACGCGTCGAGGAGAAAACTTCGAACCAATCAGCGTGTGCCACGTGTCCAAATCTAAGTGCACATATAGTTATAACTTGGTGCACCTATAGTTATAAGTAAGTGCAAGGTGAAAGTAGGTGCACTTGTAAGTAAAAGTATGTGCACCCGATCAATGAATGTTAACAAGGCAAAATTACATTCACTTGTAGGTGAAAGTGGGTGTACCCAATCAATGAATGTTAACAAGGCAAAATTATATGCACTTGTAGGTGAAAGTAGGTGCACTTGTAAGTGATTTTACCTGCATTTTTTACTTGCATAGGTGCACCAACTACTTGCACATATAATACATTTACATGCGCCACAGGACACGTGGCGCGCATTGGTTGATTCGCAGTTCTCTCTTGGGCGGCCGTTCACACGAGAGTGCGCCCATATATATATATATATATATATATATATATATATATATATATATATATATATATATATATAGATAAGTGCCCAGGAAGGAATATGCGAACGAATCAGCACGCGACACGTGTCCAGATATATTAGCTTAAAAAAAATGCGGTGGCATTTTCGTAAATAATTAAACATCGAAGTGCAAGTAAAATCACTTACAAGTGCACTTACTTTTACCTATAAGTGCATGTAATTTTGCCTTGTTAGCATTCACTTCCCGCAAACATTCATGCACCTGGGTGTGCTTATAACTATAGGTGCAACTATTTATAACTATAGGTGCAACTATTTATAACTATAGGTGCACCTACTTTCACCTATAAGTGCATGTAATTTTGTCTTGTTAACATTCATTGTTCTGAGTTCAGCATGTAGTAATACCCCTGAAAACCACTCGCAATCATTCATGCACCTAGGTGCAACTACTTATAACTATGTGTGCAATTACTTAGAACTATATGTGTAACTACTTATAACTATAGGTGCACTTAGTATTGATGCTCAGTGTAAATTTTTACTTGCACTTATAATACATTTTACATGCACTTGTAATACATTTTACTTGCACTTCGATGTTCAATTATTTACGAAAATGACACCGCACTTTTTAAAAAAAATCAGTATTTCTCATCCATTAGATCTGGACACGTGGACGAACAGAATCCATTCCTATTTCGCTCCTGGGCGAAGCATTCGCACCTGAGTGCGATTATATATATATATATATATATATATATATATACATATATATATATATATATATATATATATATATATATATATATATATATATATATACATATATATATATATACATATATATATATATATATGTATATATAGATATATATATATATATACATATATATATATATACATATATATATATATATATATGTATATATATATATATATGTATATATACATATATATATATATATATATATATATATATATATATATATATATATATATATATATATATATATGTATATATATATATATATGTATATATACATATATATATATACATATGTATATATATATATATATGTATATATATATATATATATGTATATATATATATATATCTATATATATATATATATATATATATATATATATATATATATATATATTGTCACTAAAATAATGGTTTGCTATTTTATAATAACGCTAGTCTAAATGCATAGTCTAAAAATGATAGTCGAAATAAATACTACTTTTGATTTAAATTTCTATAAGTCTTCTTAATTCTTTTTTGGGTAGCATTGCCATTGAATTGTCTTTATCTTCAATACTTGTCCTCTTCTTTTTTATTGGTAGTGTGTCATGTGTAATTGTGTTATTGGTAGCATAGAGGGCAGCGTCATGCAATGAGATTATGGTATAGAAAGTTTTAGATTTGTCTTGCTGTGTATATGACTGGATCTTAGTTGTACTATGAACTATTTATCTTGCAAGCGCCTATTGATACTTGACAGTGGTAGTTTTCCCCCAACATGTTTCATGTTGTTTGAGATGTGTGTAGTAGATTATCATGTGAATGTATTTAAGAAAATATTACTCCGTAATATTTATTTATATTTGTATAAAATACTTGGTAAATATATATATATATATATATATATATATATATATATATATATATATATATATATATATATATATAACATATTTTATATTTTATAACTTTGATATTTAATTACAAAATAGTGTAAAAATGAAGATAATGGACAATGTACTAAATATAATTAATTAATAAATTTGAAGGTAAGGAATCTTTGAATTGTATAAAATAGAGATAATATAACTAATGAAATTATATCTCTTTTTTAATTTTTTTATAATGAATAAATCTTTTTTGAATAAAGACATTATAGACATCTATTTCTGAATTAATTAAATGCATATGTACTATTTTTTGTTGTAGCTACTAATTTATTTAATTTAATAGGAATAATAAAGTGAGGTACTTACTTTTCATCCACAACAACGAAGTCATTGAATTTTTTTTATTTTATTTTCATTCGTTGTTGAGACAAATTGTTTTGAGAGTTTGTCAATGAAAATTGCTACAATTGCTGTAAGCCTGTAAATAGAGGCTGATAATAAATAATTTGAAATATATGATTACAATTGATATTGTTATAATGATATAGTAAAAATTAACTTACAAATTTTTTAGAAGTTTTCATACATGGATAAGATTCTGAGAAAGATGTGTAAACTTGTTCAATTGGAGCCAGTGAGATGTCAACATTGTCTATTCTATGGAAAATGGTCATACCGGTTTTAGAGTCCAGGTGTAGTTAGTCTCGCTGCTTTCGAAGTAACGGGAATAATTTGTCTAAAATCGCCGCTCAAAACTACTGTCTTTCCACCTAATGTCTTTTCAGCACTACCCGGTATAACGAACCTCAATAGATCCCTCATGGTTTTGTCCAAAGCCTCAAAATAGTGTTCGTGCACCATCGGTGCTTCGTCCCATATTATCAGATTGCTCCTTATTATAAGTTCAGCAAGGCCACTGCCTTGCGATATATTGCACGTGGAATCTTCGTTCAAAGAGTGGTATAACAAATCTGGAATGCGTCGTCCTGCCTCCCGGCAAGAGCAAAGATGTCATTCCACTCGAAGCAACGTTGAGAACAATATCACCGCGGATCCTTATCTTTGATGATAACGTTCTCCACACGAATGTCTTGCATGTTCCTCTGTAACCATACACAAAGAACAATCCACCTCCATTAGAATCAACACCATTTTCTCGTCTGTCAATTAGTTATCAACGTTTCATGCTCTACCTTCAACGATTCCTTGTCATACGCCAACTCTTCGGCTATCGACATATATGTTTTCCATCAAAACCCATGTTACTTTCGTCTAAATTTGGCATTTCTAGAAAGTCCATCAGTCTCTTCCCCCACAAAAATAGCAACTTCTCCAATTCCACTAAAAGCAATTGTTTCTTATTTGAATCCGATAACACCAACTTTTATTAATAGTATAGATTAATTAATATTCATATTAGTTTGGCGGGAAAGTTGAAGAGGATGATTTTACTTTTATTAATACTATAAACTATAGATATAGATTGGTGTAAAACTAATATTCTAATTATTATTTTTGGTGTAAATAATAATTAATAAATCATTATTTCCTTATAAAATCAAATAATAATTAATAAATCATTATTCCTTATAAAATTACGTTATTATGTAGAATTTCCAAAGAATATTACCAATTAATAGATATTAGTTAATTTTCATATAACATTTTGTTACCGATTAAGTTTTATTAATTTTTTTACCAATAAATTAATTATTTAATATTAAGAAAAGTTTGAGCAGAAAAGTTAAAGAGGAGGATTTTACTTTTATTAATAGTATAGATTACGTTATTACGCATAATTTCTATAGAATATTACCAATTAATATATATTAGTTAATTTCCATATAACATTTTGTTACCAATTAAGTTTTATTAATTTTTTTATCAATAAATTAATTATTTAATGGAAAATGACGCTTTTTTTCCATGTGTTATATACTTATAACACTTTTCCCCCCTAAATTATTTAAGTGGCAGTTTTTCGCCTTGATATGTTAAATGGATACATTTACCCTTAAAATAAATATTTCTTTTATTTTTCTTCTCCAACAAATTATAACCACGATTTGAAAAAATAAAATACATTAATTGTTAAATTTAGAATATTTTAAAAATAAAATTTTATAAGAAAGTTTGAACCAGCAGTTCAAATTGGATTCGAAACTGTGAACCGGCGGTTTAAAATTAAAACCAAATCGTGGTTATATATACTTATATGTGAGAGTCAGTATAAATGTGAAAAAAAAAACGCTATTTGCAAATATTACAATTCTAATTTTAAGCTAATGCTAGTGGTTGTTCCGATTTGAACCTCCGGTTCACGGTTTAGGATCCATTTTTTCCCAGTTTACAATTTTAATAAATGTAAACCCAAAAATTGAGTTATGTTCTGAATCATAACCGAAAATTTTTTATTTGATTACTATAGTGTTCGGTTCAGTTCGAACCGAACCGTGATTATCCCTACGTATAAGCAATAATCTGTTGAAGAAGAGAAATAAATAAAATATTTATTTTAAGGGTAAAAATGTCCATTTAATATATCAAGGGAAAAATAACCACTTTTATAATAATTGAGGGGGCAAATGTAGATGCATGAATAACTCAGGAGAAAAAAGTGCTATAAGCATATAACGAAGGGGGAAAAAGTGTCATTTTCCCATTATTTAATATTAAGAAAAGTTTCAGCAGGAAAGTTGAAGAGGATGATTTTACTTTTATTAATAGTATAGATTAATAGTATAGGTGTAGAGTTTGAAAGTATATAATAATATGTAAGAGTTAATTATGTTTTTGGTTCTAGATTATAAGCGATAGTTCATTTTTAGTCTCTTTTTTTTTATCAGAATATTCATTTTTGGTTCTAGTATTATTGTGATATGACCATTTTTGGTTCTCTATCAACAAAATTATTGAAATTTCGTTAAATACAATGGCATTTCGATCTTTTTAATACAAAGTGCGTTGACCAGTTATATTTTTTATGTTAATTTTTTTGAAAAAAATATAATTCATAATTGAATACTGAAATGTTATTGTGTTTACCGGTATTTAAACTGTTTTGTTAATAGAGGACCAAAATGATCATGGCACAAAATACTAAGACCAAAGGAAAATATTTTAAAAAGAAAAAACTAAAAGTGGATTGTCACCTATAAATTCCGGACAAAAATATAATGGAATTAGCTCTAATATGTATGTTGGGGAAAATAGCAACGTCAACGCACGATCTGGAAGCCTTTTAAGAAGCACGGACACTATTGGTGTATGGTTGAAAGGAAATCTGTGCCGTGTTACAATAACACTACTTTAAAAGCGTTATTTGCCCGGTAACGGTGCAAATAGAATCCAGACACGCTTTCGACAGGCTACACAGACCAACTACGGATAGCTTGCACTAGCAATCACGTAGGCGAACCTCACTATTGCTCAGACCTTAATTGGCAGACACGAATTATATATATTATATATATATATATTATAATATATATTAATTCTTACATAGAAAGAAGGAAGAAGCTTTTTATGTATTTCGTTTACTAGAAGGGAGATCAATTTATAGTGTAAACCTCCAACAAACCATTCCATGCAGGCCACACAAACATGGCAACTAATGAAGACATGCGCTATATTAGTGGAGTGCATGTTGAATGATCCCATGTATGCTGACAACAAAAAGTAATAGTCTGCATGGTTCCATAAATTTAGGAAGCAAGAATTAATAACTAAAACAAAAGCTTTTTTTTATGAATGGTTTTCCAACAATCCCCCACACATTCAAAATAGAAGGCTTAAATGAAGTAATGTCTGAGCAATACAATCGAGTTGACCTTAATGCCAGTGTTTGAGAACTTGAACTGACACGTAGTGACATTGAGTAATTTTCTTTCCGAGAGTGATATGAATCTTGAACTCACCGGTTAGATAAATTTTGAACTCTAATGCACACACCAACTCAAAAAGCAGGTCCTACGAAAGTCAAACTCTTTGATTTCTTATGAATACCCTTAGTATTCAAGTCTGTTATGTCTATCTTAATATAGACCTCCACCCTGTCAAAGTCTATCTCAACATAGACTTTTAACTCTGACAAGTCTTATCGCATTGTAGATTTTTATGTCTTGTCAAGTCCATCTCAATATAGACTTTTAACTCTACCAAGTCTATCTCAATATAGACCACCTTTAAAGGCTTATAGTGTAGTTAAAGACATAAATCCATTCTAAGCCTTTTCTTTATATCATAGGCACTGTTCTTTGCAATGCAAATGATAGTTTGTGAATCACAATGTGGTGAAGGTGTTGGACACCCCCACAACTGCACGATTATCACCATGTTTCTTAGCCACTCAGCTTCTTGGGATAACTCCGTTATCTTTCATAAGAAGCGGTTAGCCATTTTCTACTCAAGTTAGGGATCTCTTTAGGTCTACCTCAACATAGGCCATCTCAATTGAGTATAAGTCACCAAGAGCACTTTGTACTCATGTCATTATGCGGTGAATTCATTAGGTTTGTCTCAACAAAACCATCCTTTCTCAAAGAGTTATGAATTCATTAAGAGCTGTAGCTCAACCTCACAAGTACACACACTGTCGGAATGACCAACTAGTGTACTATTTTGTAACTCTTTTCATGGCTTCGTTTGACCACAGAAGTGGGATCCACCACGAATTCATTACCACTTGGACTTTAAGTCCTTCCAATGAGTCAGCGACTAATCCTCATAATTAGCCCTCAAGTAAGTTGATTCTCTTGATCAAACTTACATGCACTTTGACGAGTACTTCGTTTACTCGTAAATAATCTCTTGAGATTTTCATGCTTAACATGAAACATTCTCTTTCATCATTATTCTCAATACCACAGAGAAACTTTTGATGAAAATATAAGGAGTTAATTACCCCCACAATGCAACACTTACAATTTTATTTTTTATTTTTCAAATGTATTTGATCTCTTACCCAGATTGATCTTTGGTGCCCAACACTAGCTCCTTTGTAGACTGAGTTTTGCCGATTTGCTTTGTGGAGCATTATATAAGCTTCGCACTCTGCCTGATTGATACATACTCAACAGTTGAATATATTTCAACAAACTTGGTTATCTCAATTGATCACAATTACCCTTTAACTAGGAATTATAGGTATTTCAATATGACTCAACCAAGAGTTTAAATAATATATATATATACAAATGCTCATTGTTAGTAAGCCATAGAAATAATGTTGTCCACATGCTACATCAAGTTGAATAACATAATCACAAATTTCACATTATAAGAAAATCATATTCTTATAATAAATTGTAGAATACTCTCTCTCTAGAATTCTAGGGTTTTGCATCCTCTCCTAGGGTTTGGCTAGGTTTTTGCTCTTTCGATCTCTTTCTACGGTGGTTCTTACCGGTTTTTTGCTCTTGTCACGACGATTACGATAAGCAAGACGGCAGCAGCGGTTTCCCAGGTTTTACGTTTTGGCCAGCGTGGTTTCTCTTTCAAGGCGGTGCTGTTTTTTGTTTTCTTGGACGACGAAACATGGCAGGTGTTGATGATGCGGTGCATGTGGCCGAAGTTATTGAACGTGCTGCGGAAATTTCCATTGACAGTGAGGAGGAGTGTTTCGCACCTGTGGAGGAAGGGGTAGCGGATGGTTCCGAAGCACCGATGCAAACTTGGACTGTGGTGGGCAGGTTTCTCACAGCAAAGATGATTAAGTTGGAATATATGAGACAGGTCTTGGCTTCAGTCTGGCAACCGGTGATGGGGGTTATGGTAACGGAGATACATAAAGGCTTGTTCTTATTTGTTTTCTTTCATAAAACAGATGTTGATTATGTTCTGGATGGAGGGCCCTGGGCGTTTGAAAACAACACTTTGGTGTGTCGTTTGGTTGGGGATGGGGTGTTACCGGTTGATGTTGCGTTGAATACGGTGGATATGTGGGTGCAGCTACATGATATTCCCATGGGTTATACGTCACAACCAATACTCGAGCAGATGGGAAATTTTATTGGAACCTTTGTTAAACATGATGAGAGGTTTGCAGGGGCACCTTGGCTTGCGTTTTACCGAATTCGTGTCTCGATTCCGGTAGACAAACCATTGCGAAGAGGAATGAAGATGTTGAAGCGTGATAAGACCACATGTTGGGTAAATTTTAGGTATGAACGTTTGCACTCCTTTTGTTTCTTTTGTGGACTAATGGGGCATACGTATAAATTCTGCGTCAAAGCCCGGGTTTCAACAGCTCCAGTGCATTTGTACCCATACGGTGCGGATATGAGGGTAGGTGGCAACCGTGGGCCGAGGGAAGTGGGGGACAGCTGGTTGGTTCCGGTGGGGAGTAGGCCGAGAGTGGTGGAAGGAGTGCGGGTTGAGGGTGAACAAAGGGGTGGTGAGGTGAGGGAGGATGGGGCAAGGGTGGTTGCGGCTGGAGTGAGAGGGGCTGATTCGGCAGTGGTGGCAATTTCAAAAAGAAGGAGGGAAGGGGGTCATGAGGGGGAAGTGCGTGGGAGCGGGGAGGATGTTACCATGGCAGACGTGTCAAAAAACTCGTACATGGCGGGAGCTGCAGTGCAGTTCCGCCCATCATCATGAGTACGTTATGCTGGAACTGTCGTGGCTTGGGCAATCCACGAACAGTTCGGGAGGTGGTGGACATGGTGTCCAGTAAGAAGCCGGATTTTGTATTTCTGATTGAGACTATGGTAAAAGGGGATCATGCTGAGAGGTTGCGAGTTAAATTGGGGTTTGAAGGGGTATTTTTTGTGAATCCGGATCGTAGACGGGGTGGTTTGGCTTTGTTGTGGAGAGCTAATAATACTGCTAGACTAATTAGCTATTCCATGAACCATATGGATGTGGAGGTGACGGTGGATGATAGACCCCCATGGCGTATGACTTGTTACTATGGATATCCCCAGAGATCGAGAAGACGTGAATCGTGGGCCTTATTGAAGAGATTAGCAACACAATCCTCGCTACCGTGGGTTGTGATTAGTGATTTCAATGATTTGCTTTTCCAGTCTGAGAAGCGGGGGCGGGTCCCACATCCAAAGAGTTTGTTGCGTGGTTTTGGGGAGACACTAGATTCTTGTGGTTTGCTGCAGTTGCCTATGGAGGGGTATCTGTATACTTGGGAGAAGGGTGAGGGTACGGAGGAATGGGTTGAGGAGAGACTGGATAGGGTGGTAGCGACAATGGAATGGCGCGAGTTGTTAGTGGAAGCCAAGACTGTTAATATCCTAACTCGTAAGTCTGATCATTCTGCCATTTTTCTGAGTATTTCTAATCCGACTAGCTTTGGTATGGGTGATCGGCGCGCTTTTCAGTTTGAAATGGCCTGGTTGTTAGATTCGGGCTGCCGTGGGGTGGTGGAGCAGGCATGGTATGATAGTCAGGGAGAGGGTTTGTTGAGCACGCTACAGCTATGCAAAGATCGTTTACAGGCTTGGGGAGGTGATCGCTTCCATATGTTTGGTAAGCAAATTAAATTGTTGCATGGCAAGTTGATGAGACTGAAAGGATGTAGGGGACATGCGGTTTTGGAGGAGTATAATACAATCCAGGCTTAGCTGACTCGTCTAGAGGCACAGGAGGATATATATTGGCGGCAGAGGGCAAAGCAGCATTGGCTGCGAGGGGCGGATGCCAACACCAAGTTCTATCATAGGTATGCCTCTTCTCGTAAGCGTAAAAATTCTCTGTCTAGACTGAAAAATGCGGATGGTAGCTGGGTGTCTAAGGGTGCTATGAATACAGTTATTATTGATTATTTTACTAATATTTTTAAATCATCTGTAACCCCATCCCGAAGTGATTTATTTAATAACGTGCCCCCCCCCCCCCATGTATCTGAGTTGCAAAACGAGTCTTTGTTGAAACCCTTTGTGGCAGAGGAGGTGAAAGTGGCTTTGTTTGCTATGTTCCCGGATAAGGCGCCTGGGCCGGATGGGATGAATCCGGGTTTCTATCAGCATTTTTGGGGTGTGGTGGGGCCTGAGGTGACTGAATTCGTACTTGGTTGTCTTAATGCGGGTGTATTCCCGGAGGGATTAAATGATTCTAATGTTGTGTTAGTCCCGAAAAAGAAGGTCCCTGAATACCCCACGGATCTGAGGCCGATTGCTTTAAGTAATGTGGTATACAAGATTATGGCCAAGATGATTGCAAATAGAATGAAGCCTTTTATGGATTCTATTATTTCAGAGTCACAAAGTGCCTTCATCCCGGATAGATTGATAACTGATAATATCTTAATTGCTGCTGAGATAGGTCATTTCCTGAATAGAAAACAATGTGGAAAGGTGGGTTGGGGGGGCCTAAAGTTGGATATGGCCAAAGCTTATGATAAAATGGAATGGGTCTTCCTAAGGCAAATGATGAAAGCTCTAGGTTTTGCGGAACAGTGGGTGAATTTGATTATGATGTGCGTTACTACTGTTTCTTATAATATTCTTATTAATGGCACAGTTGGGGGTGTAGTGGTACCAACAAGGGTCTCAGACAGGGGGATCCTCTTTCTCCTTATCTTTTTATCATTTGTGTAGAGGGACTGTCTTTAATGTTACAGCGGGCCCAGGCGTTGGGAGCTGTCCATGGGTGCAGAGTGGCACGTGGTGCCCCGCCTATTTCCCATCTATTTTTTGCAGATGATAGCCTCTTATTCTTTAAGGCGAATGTGCAGGAGGTGAGTGCGGTGAAACAATGTTTGGAGCACTATGAGGTACTATCTGGTCAGTCTATTAATTATCATAAGTCCAGTATTTGTTTCAGCAAAAATACAGATGTGGATGTAAGGGAGGAGGTGAGTGCGGTTTTGGGAGTTACCCAGGCTGTGGATTTTGGGAGATATCTGGGGTTGCCTTCGTTTGTTGGAAGGAACAAGAAACAGGTTTTCGCATATATTGAGGAAAAAATCCAACAACGGATAGGCTCTTGGAATAAGAAATTATTGTCCCAGGCAGGCAAAGAGATCCTATTGAAAACGGTAGCCCAATCTATGCCTACCTTTTCAATGAGTGTCTTTTTGCTAACTGATTCCCTTTGCATGGCAATACAGAGAACTATGAACAGATACTATTGGAGTAAGGGTGGGGCAGGTGGAATACATTGGATGGCTTGGGATCGTCTCAGTAAGCCAAAAACAGTTGGGGGCCTGGGCTTTAAAGATCTAAAAGCTTTTAATCTTGCAATGTTAGGCAAACAGGGTTGGCGCTTTCTCACCAAACCAGAATCTTTGGTGGCAAAGGTATATAAGGCAAGGTACTTCCCTAAAGCTGATTTCAGAAGTGCTGTCATAGGAAATAATCCTAGCTACTGCTGGAGGAGTATAATGGCGGCGCATGATCTAGTGTGTGGTGGAGTAAGGAGGAGGATTGGGGATGGGGAGACTACTATAATTGGTAAAGATCCTTGGCTTCTGGATTTGGATTAAAAGATACATACTAATTTACCATCTATTATTAGTGAGTCGAAAGTGTCAGGTTTGATGGATCAGAATACCCGTACTTGGGATCTGGACATCTTAAATGATATTTTTGACCCACACGATGTGAACCGTATCTGTAGGGTGCCAGTCTGCCCGGACTATGAGGATATTTGGTATTGGTATAAGGAGCATAATGGATTGTATTCTGTTAAAAGTGCATATCGCTTGATTGTGGGGGAAATACAGAATGATACGGCTTTTGATAAATGGCCAGCATTATGGAAATTAGATGTGCCCCCCAGGTGGAAAACGTTTCTGTGGAGAGCTTTGAGTGGTGTGCTACCAACCACAACAGCTCTTGCTAGTCGGAGAGTTGATGTGAATCTTGCATGTCCCATGTGTCTTGGTTTTAATGAAGATGTTATGCACTGTTTGATAGAGTGTCAATATGCTTGTCATGTCTGGAATGAATCTTGCCTTATTATTTCTTCTGTGCATGGGGGATCTTTTGTTGAATGGTTTCAGAGTGCGATGACTGTGCTAACCACGGATGTTCTTATTCAAGTTGTTGCAGTTCTGTACCACTTATGGAATGCACGAAACTCTACGGTATGGGAGGCGTATATGAGGCCACCCAAGCAAATGTGTTTGGCCGCCAAAGCAGCCCTCTCGGCCTGGAGGGCCTCACGGCCGTGTGTAACAGATCAGCAGCAGCCTCACGAGCCGACACCCACTGGCCTGCAGTGCACGGTAGATGCCGCATGGTGTCCGTCGACGTGGGCAGCAGCATTTGGCGCGGTTCTCTTGGACGGCCAAGGAGGCTTCGTAGCGGCTATGAATGGGCGTTTGCCTTTGTGTGAGAATGCAATCACGGCGGAAGCACTAGCTTGTAAGGAGGCTTTGTCTTGGCTAAGGGATCGCCAGGTTACAACGGTAACTCTATCCACGGATTGTTCGGTACTGAAGTCTTATCTCTCTAGAGTTGATTTACATCCAAGATCCTATGTTGGTGTTATTGTTCGGGAGTGTCAAGCCATTATGGCTCAGTTTATTTCTTGTTATTTATGCTTTATTCCTAGACGGTTAAATGTTATTGCTCATACGTTAGCATCTAGGGTTACTACTCAGGGTATGACTATGCTGTGGGAAAATGTACCTCCTGATTTTATTGTTACGCATATTCATTAATAATATTCGATCTTCCTGCTTTCAAAAAAAAATATTCTTATAAGAAATTAATCTCATACACAAGGAATATGTTCTAGCTCATATTTATTCGAAAATATCTCTCAACAATGAGACTTCAGAGTTGCCACTTGCACAATTTTCCATTCCCTTGAGGAAATTAAAACTCATATAAAGCATTCATAAGATGCACATCAATATTACTATTGCAGTACTTCAACAATTTCTATTGCAAGGCTTTGATTGTTTAACAATATATGAAGGTCAACCTCATTTCAAGTGAAGATCAAGTGGCACTCTAACTAGCCTGCATGATCAACACCCTACTTCTTAAAAACTCCCAGGTCGAGTGGTGAAACCGAAGTTTTCTTAAAAACCATCTTCCTAGACAGAGTATTCAAGAACGATGACTTTTCCATGCTACCACCATAAATGTGAGTAAAGCCTTTGAAATTAAACCCAGTACACAATTTAAATATTTAAGATTATGTGACTGTAATATAGTGTGTATCTCATCAAATAGTGCAAAGTTTGTAACATATCCACAATAATAACACATAATGTTGTAAATTGACATGTGCATAAGTACACAATTTATAAGCTTTATATCATATTGATGATTTAATCACTTAGCAGTAGTGTTAAATCAACACTTCTAACACAACAAATTGTCAAATTCATAAAGCTCATACATGTGAATAATAATAATTCACTTATCTTTGTGTACACCACTATTAATTTTCTCTATAATATTCAAAGCACTCACCATACAAAATATGGAATGGTGATTTCTAAAGTGCGTGTCACAATATATATTTCACGTTTCATATGCTTTCAAAACATAATAATCAAATGGATGCAAAGATATAGGCAAACCATCTTCTAAATTATGCCATTATAATAGCTTTAAGGGAATATGGTCAATGCCCAATAATATATGATTACTTGTGCTCAAAAATAATCATTTGCATATGATAGTCTATTATCATATAAATATGCATGTGTCATATTAAAATATGAGGAAACAAACCTCATCGGAGTATGGTCAAAGCTCCGATATGAACCCAATAATTATTTCTGTTGTACTCCCTTGCTTAAAGGTTACACATAAGCCGAAGTAGTGTGCTTCACCAGTATTGTTCTGTATGAAGCTGCTGTCTTCCACTGCTAATCTCTGTTGTTGCTACACCATCATGTCGCCAAAAATTATTATAATCTGCTTGATGATTCAAGTAGTTGACTGTTGCTATGAATAACGCTTTTAATTGTTGGGGAAAATAGCAACATCAACGCACGATCTGGAAGCCTTTTAAGAAGCACGGACACTATTGGTGTATGGTTGAAAGGAAATCTGTGCCGTGTTACAATAACACTACCTTAAAAGCGTTATTTGCTCGGTAACGATGCAGATAGAGCCCAGACACGCTTTCGACAGGCTACACAGACCAACTACGAATAGCTTGCACTAGCAATCACGTAGGCGAACCTCACTATTGCTCAGACCTTAATTGGCAGACACGAATTATATATATTATATATATATTATAATATATATTAATTCTTACGTAGAAAGAAGGAAGAAGCTTTTTATGTATTTCGTTTACTAGAAGGGAGATTAATTTATAGTGTAAACCTCCGACAAACCATTCCATGCAGACCACACAAACATGGCAACTAATGAAGACATGCGCTATATTAGTGGAGTGCATGTTGAATGATCCCACGTATGCTGACAACAAAAAATAAATAGTCTGCATGGTTCTAGAAATTTAGGAAGCAAGAATTAATAACTAAAACAAAAGCCTTTTTTATGAATGGTTTTCCAACAATGTAATGTAAATAATATAATATGCTCTATATAGTGTATGCAAAAGTAATATCTATGTCGAATTGGTTTAATACTAGCGTGATGGTTTATGGGAATGATCCCAAAAATATTATCACCTGCAAAAAGTTTATGTAATATATATTTTCAAGTAGTTTCACCGGGTTTTAAGTGAAAAATATCTCTCTAATTTTAAGTTA
Organism: Ipomoea nil; assembly: GCF_001879475.1. Taxonomy (NCBI): domain Eukaryota; kingdom Viridiplantae; phylum Streptophyta; class Magnoliopsida; order Solanales; family Convolvulaceae; genus Ipomoea; species Ipomoea nil. The sequence continues at coordinate 854,747 of NW_017617864.1, read as the reverse complement.
TACTTAATACACATTCTTTTTATATTGCCATTATATCAACATCTTTAATTATAATGTTTGGTTAATTTAAATTTAACTATCGGTAAATATAAATGATGTATCATAATTCTATAATATAAATCATACAATATATATAGATATATCACTCAACAAATGTCTAATATAATGAGTTGTACAATGAAAACCATTTTTTAAATTTAAATTTAAAATAAAAATATAATAAGTATGAATAAATGTTATATCCTCCATTTATGTTCATTTTTTCTGTTAATTTTTTTTATACATTATGCAATAAAAGCTGTACTTTACAATATTTTGGACAAACATACTCTTACCGTTATAATTTCCGTTATCTTTTTCACTATTGTTAAGCACATTCATCCATCATATATTTTCTTATTTTCTTCAATAATAATAATAATAATATACATATTAGCTATTTTCTAAAATATATATATATATATATATATATATATATATATATATATATATCAATTTTATAAAAATGTTTTACATATATTATTATTATTTACAATAATTTAAATAAATTTAAAATTTTAATTTAAAGTATTAATATTGGGCACATATTTTGTACGCATCACGCATAAAAAATATACGGAGTACTAGTTTATTTTATAAATCACTCGGCATCATTTGCGTTTATAAGACTATATTTCTTGTAATTATTTTTAGCATTTGCTTCTCCTTTTTATTATTTATTAAATTAAATTAATTTTTATTTTCAGTCTGATTTATTAGAATATGTTAATAGTATAGTATAACATATATAACTAACCCTAAACCCTCACCTCTGACCGCCGCTCCCTCACTCTCTTGCTTTTGGCTTCCGACCAACTACCAAGTGAGCAGCACCAGAAGGCTTCCGTGAGAGGTCGGCAAGCTTGGAAAGCTCAACTCCTTGAAATCTTAGGTATGCGCTGTTTATTCTGATTCTTAAATCTTGATCCTCTTTTCCTCCATTTTAACTGGCCTACTTCATTGAATTGCTGTTTCTCTTAGCTAGGTTGTTTTTTTTTTTTTTTTTTTGGGGTGTGTTCTCTTAATTTTCTCCATATCTTGTTCCAAAGCCGCGATTCTGTGTTTTATAGATGTATGGATTTTCTCCTTTGCCGTTGTTGAACTTCCCTGTAGCTTCTCTTTCTTTTTCTGTCCAGATTTCTGGTATGTATATCTGTATATACACACTCATGACGGTTCATTCCTGAATTGCAGATCAAACCATAAGAAAATGCTTGACATAAATCTATTCCGAGAAGACAAGGGCCACAACCCTGAAGTCATCCGAGAATCTCAACGGCGGCGGTTTGCTAACGTTGATATTGTTGACGAGGTCATTGAGCTTGACAAAGTCTGGCGTCAGCGTATGTAACTTTGACTCCCTTTCTCACTAATTTTCATTTAGTCCCTAAAATGTACTCCTTAGTAACTTCTAATAAGACTTGAATGTTGGTGATGCATAATATAGGTCAATTTGAATTCGATAATTTGCGTAAAGAATTTAACAAGATCAACAAAGAAGTGGCCAAGCTGAAGATAGTAAGTCTGCCTAATATTTACTCAATTATTTCCTACAACACTTTACACAGTTCTCTGTGGAGGACTGGAGGTGCCATCTTTCTTTCTTCTTTATTTATTATTATTTTTTTAAAATTATCATAGACTTGGATATGTTATTTAAAGATTTGTAGCTAGGCTTTGAGATTAGCTATGGCAGATGGCATTGATGTTATGTTAGTGTTTGGTTTCACACTTTCACTATATGATGCATATTTGACTTGATAGCATTAGTGAAGGGAAAAAATTATATGCTAAAATCTAAAGTATTCTGTTCTAAGGCCTTTATATGACAGTTTAATCTCACTTTTGTAAAATCAACCTAGGCACCAATGTTGCAGAAGGCGCCGACTAATTATTATTATTATTATTTTTTAAAACCAGTGGTAGCCGTGGCAGTAAGGCAGTTTCCATTTAACATATGGCATATGTATTAGCATACTTAGGCAAAGGAAATAGTGCGATAATAAGGTGAAGTTAATATGCCACTAATGAACTTAATACTAAGGCAAAGTTAATACCGGTGACAATGAGAAGTTGGAGAAGACGCGCAGAGCAGATCTAGCAAACAACGGCTGGTCCGGCTGGAGAAGGAGCAGGCGACATTGGCTAACAGCTGGAGATTGGAGGAGCGGAGCTTTGCATTTGTTGGAGAAGCTTTTTTTTTTTTTTTTTTTTTTTCCCTACTTTGCCAGGGCTAGGGATTCTTAGTTAATTTGGGAAATTGGGTTTTTCGACTCGGCCGAGGCACCGAGTTGGCCGAGTCGGGCACCTAATTGGCTGGCCAACTAAATGACGCCTAGTGGTGAAATCCCATAGGCCTAGGGGCGCCTAGGTTGATTTTTAAAACATTGTTAGGCGGTAGACCCCCCTAGGCCAAGGGGATTTTACCCTCAGGCTGACATTAGTCAGCTGGCCTAGGCACCTGAGTTCGCCAATTCGGTGCTTGAGTTGGACAACTCAGCTGAGTGTTTTTTGTGTGTGTGTGTGCAATGTGTACACTGCTGTGTTTTTCTTGTTATTATTACTCGCCTGCAAAGGTGCTAGGCGTCTCTTGGCAGTCCCGGGTGGCCGACTAGTGGCTAGCGCCCTCTAAAACATTGTTTAATCTACTTATGCACTCTACCCTATATTAGTGACTTTTAAAAACAGATTATTGTTATATGATACTAAATTTTGGCTGTAAATCTGCTTAAGTAGTAAGTTAAAAACATTCAATAATATTGGTTAAAGTGAAATTACTTCATCTTTCAAGGTAGGAAGAATAGGGCTAAGATCTTACCTGCTATAACTTGGGTATTTGGTGTTTGATTTGAGAAATAATACTACTAGAATGTAAATGGTAAGTTTAAAAATATGATCCTTCACTATTTTTGTGATTTTTATTACTGAGTAGGTTGAGATTTCCTTGCTTTTTTCTTTTTTTCTTTCCTTTGTTTTTTTAAAGTTCTATAGAACTACTTTTTTTTTTTTTAATGTCATTTTCCAAGAGTGAGATGTGTTTCTCAACTAGCAAAAGGAACAATATCTCTCCAATGTTTGATTTCTCCAAGACTGAATTATGCAATTTGATTTGGTAAAGGCCAAACAAGATGCAAGTGAGTTAATTAAGAATACCGAGGAGAACAAGAAATTGACTGCAATAAAGGAGGAAGAAGTGCAGGAGGCCCGAGCAGCATTGTATAAAAGGTTGGAAGTTATTGGAAACCTTGTGCATGACTCAGTTCCAGTTAGTGATAATGAGGTGTGTTAGTATCATTGTACTTTATTTATTGTTTCATTCATCAAAAGTCTTTTCCCTCATTTTATGTTAACATGAATTTCCAGGACAATAATGCTATCATTCGTCAATGGGGTGATAAGAGAACTGAATCAGGGCTTAAAAACCATGTTGATCTTGTCAAGCTTCTTGGGATTGCAGATTTGGATAAGGGTATTTCTTTTCATATTTGTAGCATCTAGGGTTCACATAATTTTTTACAAACTTGTCCCAAGTTATCTGTTTAATTGAGTCTTGGGATGAATAATGCTATGTATACTTTTGCTTATCTGTCTTTGTCTCTTAGTATTTTTATCTTTCCTTATTTAAATTCAATCCTCCAATCATTTAGTTTCACTATCTTTCCCATGTCTTATTTGTTTCTTATTCTCTGCTAATTTGCATGTACTTTACATATTTAGGTGCAAAAATTGCTGGAGGTAGAGGCTACTATCTGAAAGATGCTGGCGTTGATCTGAACCAAGCACTAATCATGTTTGCCCTTGATTTTTTGAGAAAAAGGGGATACTCTCGATTGCAAACTCCTTTCTTCATGAGGCAAGATATCATGGGAAAATGTGCTCAACTAGCACAATTTGATGAGGAACTCTACAAGGTAACTCCCCTGATGTTTCAATAAACATGGCTTCTTGAAGTCTTGATTTTTGCAGTGTAGTTCAAACATTTCAAATTGAAGTTCAATGGAAAAAGCCTTTGAAGGTGGTTTAGTTTTTGAAGGGCTTCTCCGTGGTTGAACTTGGTGTATCATTTTTTAAATTTTCTTTTTCTTATGTTTTGATGAAATCAAATATCTAACTGATTGAGTTATCTGTTTTCTAATAGGTTACTGGTGAGGGAGATGACAAATATCTAATTGCGACATCTGAACAGCCTCTGTGTGCTTATCATATGGATGATTGGATTCATCCCTCAGAGCTACCATTAAGGTATTGACTACTTTTGTGGACCTGGTACTAAAACCTTTAAAACTATTATTTCATTACAGGATGCAAATAGTTTCTTTCACCTTTTTTCCCAACTATTTTTGTTAGATATGCAGGATATTCGACTTGCTTTCGTAAAGAAGCTGGTTCTCATGGCCGTGACACTCTTGGGATTTTTCGTGTTCATCAATTTGAAAAAGTTGAGCAATTTTGTATAACTAGCCCAAATGGCAATGATTCCTGGGACATGCATGAGGAGATGTTCAAGAACTCTGAGGAATTCTTCCAGCAGGTCAGAACTTTCATGGAATACTGCATGTTTCTTGCAATGTTATTTGTTTTAATTGCTACGGAGTACTTTTTATATGCCTAAGTATCCAAAAGGTTGTACTTCTAATTTATTTATTGTTTGACTGATGATTGTTGGTAGAAAGGAAATAGTCTACAATGTTCCTGATAGGATGTTAGAAATCTACATCCTAATTTTGGCATATTAGGTTGGCCTATGCACAGAAGCTCCAGTATATCACTAAACTATTTTCAACCAACTTTCTGTGCATATTCTGTATACACTTTTATCCCTATCTCCAATTTGACAGGAAGGTTTAGCCTTTAATAAATTGAAGAATTCAAAGTGAAACAATGAAAATGACGTTGCTTCTCCACTATGCATCAATTTCTTTCTTGTTGCCTTTGCCACTATGCATTCAGTTCCTTTTTGTTAGCTGCATAATCCTCCTTATCTTATTTTATATATATATAAGTACTCTTAGATGAGAATTGCTCCCCTCTTCTCTGGGTTGCTGAGTATGAAAGGAAAGGCTAAAAGATTGCAAATTGTGCCATGAACCCCCGCACATGTTGCGTAATATGCCCCTTGTAGTATAGCATGCTGCTGTTCACATAACATGCTGTGCCAGAAAGCATAGTTATTCCAAATGCTATAACCATGGAACACGATGTATTTCACCAGAGTGTTTAATGCCTAACCTTTTTTCTTTATTCTTTACTTCTCTTTATTAGGGAAAAGTAGGAACAATTCTATAGTTTTTTCATAGCACTTTACATGAAATATGCATTTTATACCATGACTGTGAAGGTAGTCTGCAGAAACATGGCCTCTGCTTTATTTTTGTGACTGGAAGTGTCATTTTTGTATGACACATGGCAATTTTTTTAAATAATATTTGTTTTTCTTTAATGTGGCATTTGTTTTTGTTTTTCTTTTAATAAATATAATTGAAGTTCAAAGTATCGTTTTTGGTTGCAGCTAAAGATTCCCTATCATGTTGTTTCAATTGTTTCTGGTGCATTAAATGATGCTGCTGCAAAAAAGTATGATTTAGAAGGCTGGTTCCCTGCCTCTGCCACACATAGAGAACTTGTTTCATGCTCAAACTGCACGGATTACCAATCAAGAAGATTGGAAATTCGGTATGGGCAGAAAAAGGTGGGATTTGCTTCCTCTATTTTTTGTTGTGAAATGATCTCCTTAAAAATATACTCTTTTGAGATTACCTATATAAAATATTTAAATATTACTCCATACTACATATCACTATTTGGGGGATGAAATTCATTCAATGGTGTCTGTTGGGTTGGTGTATGCTACAAAATCTGCTCTTAAATACGGAGTATGAGGTATGACAGTAATGGTTAGGTTAATATTGTGCTATTCTACATATTTTCTTACCTTTCTCCTTGTCATCATTGCTAACACAGGGAAATGACCAATCGGCGAAACAATATGTTCATTTATTGAACTCTACTTTGACGGCAACAGAGAGGACTCTCTGCTGTATCCTCGAGAATTACCAGAAGGAGGATGGGGTGGAGGTCCCCGAAGTATTGCAACCTTACATGGGTGGAGTGACATTCCTCCCGTTCAAGAGCGTCCCAACTGGTAAAGATAAAAAATCCAAATGAGCATTTACTTTCTAATGCCTTCAAACTAGAAACAAGGCTTTAAGGAAACACTATGTCAAGCTGTAGCTCGGTTTTAGAAGATATAACTTAAGAATGATTGTTTGTGATCCAAATATCCAATGCCCCTTGAGACTGATTTGAGAAGCTGTCGTTGCACAGTAATGGCTTACTGCGGAAATATTTCAGATACATATACTACTGTTCTACCTGATGTTGTGGTTATGGGTTTTTTTTTTTTTTTTTTTTTTTTTTTTTTTTTGTTTTTTGTTTTTTGTTTTTTTTTTTTTTCCTTATTGCTGCATTGATAAAGCAAAATCATTCAATTATCTACTGACATGATTAAAACCTTTACTCGTTTGATTTTTCTTTCCTTCTCCTTTGTGCTAGACTTTGATCTCCCCTACACATTAATTGCACTTGCAAGTGTATTGTGAAAATGGCATTTCACTTGTTATGCATAAAATATTATATCACATATTTATATAGCTAATATATTCATGTTTGTATTATAAGACCTTAGTATTTACTGAATAAATGTGTAGTTAATTTCTTGAGTTTTTATTCTTAACTATTAATGCATATTGATAGAATTAATTAACCCGGGGTCTGAATCAATTAACCCGAATAAATGAGTGAACGTAACAAGTATAGGATTAAACAAATTAATGATGAATATGTAACGATAATAGGGGTCAAAATATTGGTACGAATATAGTCACGGGAACTAGTATTGCATTAATTATGGATAAAATGCTATTACAAAGATAAGGATTATTATTATGTAATAATGAGACAAAGTGTGTAATTAGGACAAGAGATGTTTAAACAAGACACAAAGGAGTGTTTTTATACTCTAATCCGCCATCACAACTCCGGAGAACATGGTGGGAGTTGCTTGGACTACAATTGTTGTTGCAGGACTCGGTCGATGCGGGGACCCCACCCCTTGGCTGAACCCGGAGCTTGGCCAAGTGTGGACCACGAGGTGGCCGACCTCAAGGTGGTCGACCCTAGGGTGGTAGATTGCTCCATGCTCGGCGTGCGTGTAGTCAATTCGGGTCCCCGGTCTAATTTGCTCCATATTACTCCGTTCCGGATTAGCTTCGTAATTATTCCATCATTAGTCCCCTACTTTCGGTGTTGCGAGAAGTCGTCAATACAATAGAGTAGTACATCTGACCAACAATTATGGACCAAAAATTTGCACCTGAAATCACAATCCGTGCTCGGATAGAACTTCTCTCGCGGTAGGAGTCTAATAAGATATAGAATTCGAAATTAGTCCACCTTATCCCCTTAGGAGTCCCAATTCCAATAAAACTCTTCCAACTGCTCCATAAATAGTCTCAAAACCAAACCTACACATGCTACACTCCTACAACCATACAAAATTAGAGCTACAAAAATCCTTCTCTCATCAAGCAAACTACCTCTACCCGCTACTTCCCAGCCGAGGCTGTCGCACCGTCACACCGCCCAGCCGAGTTCGTCGCAGCGTCACGCAGCCTAGCCAAGCTCGCCGCAACGTCGCACCTTCCAGTTGAGTTCGCTGTCGCGCCGCCCTTTCGGCAGAGTTCGCTGCAAGCTTGCCGCTTGGTTCCCTTGTCGGCCGCCAGCTGCGAGTCCCTGCGCCGCTGAGTCGGCCCCTCCACCTTCAATTTGTCTCCCCCTTTTGTTGTGTCGGGTGAGTGTTCCTTCACCCCTTTTTATAGTTTCTTCCGAGTTTGGAATATTCCGAACTTGTGTTTATGCATTTGGTATCCCTTATTACGAGAGAATATTAGCTTCCATAAGACCTTTTGATTATGATAGTATATTGGACTCTATTGACTCTTTGGACCTCCCCTCGTCAAGTGATGAGTCCCTTCGTTTAGACCGATTTCCGATGAGTCCCTTCGTTTAGATCGATTTCCGTCTCCCCCCTCTTATATTGAGGACCTTTTCGTAGTACCCTTAACAATGCATCCTCCTTACTCGTTAGTCCCGACACCTCTCCCGGTTCCATTCTCCGCAAGCCGTTACACTTAACTCGATTCCTCCATCCCGCGAGGGATCGAGGCTAGCACGAGTGGTTACGAGTTCGCCCTCGCGCAATCCTTGGTAGGTCCCACTGCGAGGCCCGCATTCCTCCCCCGGGGGTGACTATATTGGAGCCCTTCGCCCCTCATTTCTTTGGTGTCCACCTTACCTCCCTTGAGATGGGTCTTTCCTTTCCCCTTCATGATTTCACCCTAGAGGTCTTGGACTATCATCGTATTACTCTGTGTCAACTAGTTCCTAATTCTCATAGAATGTTGACCGCCTTCATTGTTAGGTGCCTTCAAGTAGATATACCCCCCAATCTTACGCTTTTCCACTTCTTCTTTATTGCGGGTAGCTCATCGTCCGCCCTAAGTAGGGGCTTCGTAGCTTTCTCGGCTTGGGATAATCTGAAGGTGCTGGAGCGTATAAAAGACTTCCATAAAGAATGGAAATTGAAGTTTGTCTTCGTGTCCACGGGTGATTCCCTCCCTTTTCGAGTACCTTGGAGAGGGTACTTTGCAAGCATAAATCTCCCAAAAGGACGGATGAGCTTGCCTGTCACATAGAGTTGTTCTTGGGTACGGAGGGGGGCACCTTGATTTGAACTTTTTGGTCACCCACGAGGCCTTAACTGGGGCTGGCTTTAGTCGAGACCCTCCTCCCTCCACCACGGCCTGTCGTGGAGGAGCTCCCATTGGCAGAGGAGGCAGATGAGTTTGAGGATGACCTAGTAGAGCCGTTTGAGACACCCTCGCCACCCGAGTTGTTTGAGGCACCCTTGCCACCCTCTTCCACCAGCTCTGGGCACCACAGTTTGATATTCGCTTGCACTCTTTTTTTCTATGTAGTTTCGTATTTGGTACTCACTCGTTGTATGCCACAGGTATGGCCGTGCCTAAGGAGTCGCTCATTGACATTGTTCGACGTCTGAAGAGTCGCGGTGATAACGCTAAGCGACAAATGACTGCTGAGACTAGCCATGCTCATGTGGATGCCCGAGCTCTACGTAGTCGAGGCACGAGGCCGAGCTCAGCCTCCGCAGCGACCGGTTCGTCCGTTGCTCGGTCGGCCGACCCTACGGTCCTTCCTCCTCCTCCTCAAACTACACCGGCGGGGTGTTCCATCAATCTTTCGCCTACGGCTTCGATCCTTCAGGGGGACATCCTTCTAGATGCCATCATCCGGAGCTTATTCTTGCCTCGTGACGCGTATGTGCTTGAGGGCCAGGCCATTTCCGCCCTTTTCTAGAGGTGTGTGTCCTTTTACGACATTTCCATTTTCACTTGTAATCGTGTATCTTACTTCTTGATGTTATGCAGACCGTTGTTCGGGTTGCCGCCATGATGCTACGTTTGGGACCATCCAATCCCAACTGGAGGCCAAGTCGAGAGCTCTTCAGGACGCGGAGTCCAAGCTGAAGGAGCTCCAGGTGACGTGTAAGGACTAGGAGGAGAAACATGCCCACTTAGTTGTTTCGCGTGCTCGGGAGCATAAGGCGCACGAGGAAGCCCTTGCCATGGCGCTATCCTGGTATCGGAGCTCTGAGGCCTTCAAGGAGGACATGAAAGCTTACGTTGCAGAGCATGTTGATGAGAGCTTCGAGAACTTTATGAGTATCACCGCCGAGAGGGAGCGTGTAGCTATGCAGGGGTTGGCGATGTATGACATGGGAGAGTATGCGATGCAGCGCAAGATTTACCCCATCCTTCGCGAGAGAGATGAGACCTTCAATCCCGAGGCATGGGGTCTTCCGGCGGAGCTTGAGGACCCCGAGGCCCTAGTCGACCCCATGGACGTAGCCGAGGTGGATGCTCGCTCGCCCTCACCTGGAGCTCAGCCAGCGGTGTCCCCTCCAATGCAGACTTGATTGCAGACCTCCCGCATGGTACTTGTGCTGACGTCGCGCTGGATCAGATTCACATCGAGCCTTTCGGCGAGGGTGGCCTCGTTCAGATGGGTGAGGAGGAGGCGGTTGCGGGCTCCTCACGAAAGACTTAGTAGCATTAGACTTAGTTCTTTTGGATTCGTGACACTTGCTTTTATTATGTTGCTCAAACTATTGCTCCCTTTGTTGCGTGAGCTACTACTCTTTTGTTGCATGGACTTTCTCACTTTTGTTGCGTGCAGTATTTATCTTTGTAATGACATTGATGGTTGTTCTTTGATCGTTTATTTTGGTGTACTCCTTGTAATTTGAGGGATCCCCTCGTTTCTAATCACGTGTTCCTTTGGCTTGAGACTTAACGCATTGCACAAACTCGTGTTACCCCAAAGCATATTAGACTTGGGGCTTTGCTAGGGCTTCGAGTTCTCATACTTGGGTTAAAAACTCCTGCAAGCGTCGCCGAGTTCCTCGGGTTGTGACCCAAAGCGTAGGCCGAGCGTTGGCCGACCCTTGCGTTCATGTGTTCACAATTTTTTTTTTTTTTGAGTGTGCGCTCAGCCATAGGTCGAAGTATCTACAGTTTGGACCTGCAACTCATTCGTTCGACAATAGGCGAGGTTGGACCTCGTATTGCCCCTAGAGTATAGTGGTTTCAGGTCGAAGTCATTTGACTTTGGACCCGAAAGCTCTTCCGTTCGGCGATAGGCGAGGTCGAACCTCGTATCGCCCTTAGGGCGCTAGCGATTTCAGGTCGAAGTCATTTGACTTTGGATCCGAAAGCTCTTCCGTTCGGCGATAGGCAAGGTCGGACCTCGTGTTGCCCCTAGCGTGGCCGTTGCAAGGTTGGGTGAAGCGTTGCAAGGTTGGATGTACCCTTGCGAGGTCAGAAGGACCCTTGCAAGGTTGGATGCACCCTTGCAAAGTCAGAAGGACCCCTGCAAGGTTTGATGGACCATTGCAAAGTCAGAAGGACCCTTGCGATGTCTGATGGCTCATTGCAAAGTGAGAAGGACCCTTGCAAGGTCTGATTGACCATTGCAAAGTCAGAAGGACCCTTGCGAGGTATGATGGCTCCTTGCAAAGTCAGAAGGACCCTTGCGAGGTCTGATGGCTCATTGCAAAGTCAGGAGGACCCTTGCATGGCCTGATGGCTTTCTCCCTCAGATAGTAATAACTCTAGGGTTTGACGAATTTTGCCACTTTTATTACGAGGACGAGCATTAAGGGGCCTGAGCGCCTTACAAAAGTGTTCATGTTGGTAATATTTAAGTAGGTGCTTCGAATTACATACTCTGTCCACCATTTTGCCCTTTGGCATCTTTAACTTGTAGCTGCCAGGGCGGACCACGGCTTCGACTACGTATGGTCCTTCCCACTTTTTCGCAAATTTGCCCCCGTCTTGTGGGCAGCTTGCCTCTCGCCTCCTCAGGACGTAGTTGTCGACCTGGAAGTAGTGGGGTTGGACTTTCTTGTCGTGGTATGTCTTTGCTTGGCGTTGGAAGTTCTCCGCGTGGACCATAGCAGCTTCTCTTCTTTTGTCGATGAGGTGGAGGTCGATCTTGTGATGCTCGCCGTTGAGGTTGGGTCGTATTCCTCAACTCAGCGGGATGGTATCACTGCTTCGGTGGGAGGTCGGGCTTCAAACCCGCAAGATAGCGCAATGGGGGTTTCACCCGTGGTTTTTCTTGGGGTTGTTCGATATGCCCATAGGACGGCGTTAAGATCCTCTACCCATGCTCCTGCAGTTGTTTCTAGGCTCCACTATGGTCCTATTGACATTTTCTACCTGTCTGTTTGCTTGTGGATAAGCCACCGCCACGCGGCTATGTTTTATATGCCATCGGTCACAAAACTCCTTAAACTCTTTACCCTCGAATTGGCGTCCGTTGTCAGAGATGATCTGCATTGGGACCCCGAAATGGCATAGTATGTTCTTGTACACGAACTCTTTGCATCGAGTGCTTGTGATGCTGGCAAGGGGTTTAGCTTCGACCCACCTCGTGAAATAGACTATTGCAACAATTATGTATTTCCTCTTTCCAGACCCCACGGGTAGGGCCCCGACTATGTTGATTCCCCACCTTGAGAAGGGGATCACTGTGCTGATGGGCGTGTAGTTGGTGGCGGGTCGGCCTGGAAATGCTGACAGGTCAGACATTCGCGAGCATAATCTGCGCATTCCTTGGCCATCTTAGGTCAGAAGTACCATTGGATTATGGCTCTCCGAGCGATGGTGAAAGATCTTTGGTGCGCCGAGCACGTGCCCTCATGTATCTCTTTTATGGGGGACCTGGCTTCGTCTTGGTATAAACAACGGAAGAGGATACCATTGTAGGAACTCCTGTATAAGGTGTCGCCTAGGAGCATGTATGTGGGAGCTCTTCGCTTGACAGCTTTGGTTGCAACTCGTCTGAGGGTAAGGCACCCGTCTTCTTGTACTCCACGAGGTGGTCCAGCCAGTATGGAGGTCGACTTTGTATGGGAAGGGCCGGGTAAGCTTCCAAGTTGGACTTCTGGAGGTCCTCCACCTGTGCTATCTTGGAGATGTGCTCTTGGGCTCCTAGACTGAGCTTAGAGAGCAAATCCGCATCGCCGTTTTGATCCCTTGGTACCTGCAAAATTTCATAGTGGACCAACCGACCTAGGATTTGGAGCACCACATCGCGGTACCGCCTCATCCTTTCCTCTTAGCCTCAAACTCGCCGGTCACTTAGCTGACTACGAGTCTAGAGTCACATTTCACTTTCACTTTTTTCGCCCTCATGCTCAGCGCGAGTTAGAGACCGCATAAGAGTGCTTCGTACTCGGCTTGTTGTTAGATAGCTTGAAGTGGAAACGGAGGGCGTAGTAAGCCCGGAACCCTTTCGGTGTCACGAGGACCACTCCGCCTCCACACCCTTTGACATTCGACGATCCGTCCGTGGATAAGGTCAACTAATCTTCCTCTTCGCTTCTGGCTCACTCGGTGGCCTATCGGGCTGTGCACTCGACTATGAAGTCGGCGAGTGCTTGCCCCTTGATCTCGGGTCGGGGTTTGAACTGTATATCGTATTGGCTTAGGCGCATGGACCATCTTACCAGCCTATTGGACGACCCGAGGCCCTCGGCCGACCCGACCTCCAAAATTTAATATGTTTGATATTTTATATGGTTGTTATGCATAATTTTTGAAAATGAGTATATATAAAATTTTGGAGTGTACGGGCTAAGCGTAAGGCTCCATGCATCGCAAATTATGCTGTGCAACCGTGTGCACCATGCATGATGCACACTGTTTTATGTTCATAATTACTGAACTATATGTTCATTATTATAAATCTATATATTCATTATTTTTGAACTTCATATTCATAATTATTGAACTCTATATTCACAATTACAGAACTCTATGTTCATAATTTTCGATATTTATATTCTCAATTGTTGAACTCTGTATTCACAAATCACAGAACTATGTATTCATAATTTGATAACTATACAGTTTAGAAATTATGAATTTACAGTACATAAATTATGAATCTACAGTATAGATATTATGAATCTGTAGTATAGAAATTATGAATCTATTGTATTTAAATTATGAATCTGCGGTTTAGAAATTATGAATCTACAGTATAGATTTTACGAATCTACAATATAGAAATTATGAATCTACAGTGTAAAAATTACTCCCTCCGTCTCATTTTATTTGTCTTACTTTCCTTTTTAGTTTGTCCCAAAATAGTGTCATCTTTTCAAAATTGAACATAATTATCACTCTACATTTCTCAATTTACCCTTTTGACTTTTCAAATTTCTAGAGGTAAGTACAATTGTACTTTGTACAAATAACACATACTTTTGAGGGGCAAAATTGAAAAGTTAGTAAAATTTGTTATATTATATTAAAAATCGTGCAAAAAGCAAATGAGACAATCAATTAGGGACAAAGGAAGTATGAATCTATAGTATAAAAATTATGAATTGGAACTATGTGCACCTTGCATGGTGCACACAGTTGCATAGCATTACGTTACGCATGTATCCACCTAAATTGCTTTAAGGACATGTAAAAGAATGAAGAATAATCTCTCACATTATTCTTACGACTTACCAATTTAGTATTGGGTGGTCCACATCCCTTAAATAGGCAAATTATGCTGGTGGATTTGGATTATATTCATAAATTTTGAATTCTATATTCACACTTTTTTAACTCTATATTTACAGTATTAGAACTGAATATTTATAATTTTAAATTTCAAGACATAAAATTACAGAATTCATTATTTACAATTACGTAATTCTATATTCACAATTTTTGAACTCTATATTCACAATTTTAGAACTCTATATTCACAATTTCATAACTCTATATTCACAATTAAAGAATCAATAATTTTTTTAAATAATTTTTTTTCAATAATTTTTTTTAAATCATTGGTTGTGAATATTCCGTTCTAAAATTGTAAATATAGAGTTTAAAAATTATGAATATAGAGTTCAAAAATTGTAAATATCATCTAGATCCACCTTGCAAGGTGGACCCCGATCCATGGCATAACTATCTCCTTAAGTATTCTAAATATAGATATAGGTACGTAACATTAAATCCTCTATTTCAAGTTAAATCCAAACCAAAATAAATTCATCATAAATCTGCAACGAAACTAGTCAACAGTTACCATGGACTCCGGTCCACTTTGCAAGGTAAATCCAAATTTAAAATACACAATTTACATACTGGATATTCACAATTTGAATTGTAAATATTTAGTATGTAAATTGTGAACATTTGGTATGTAAAATTGTAAACATTTAGTATGTAAATTATAAATATTCAGCATGTAAATTTTATATTTTTAAACTTGAATCCACCTTGCAAGGTGGAATCCGGTACACAAAATAATTTGCGGAAACTAGTAGCCGGATAGTCAGGTCTAAGTTTATAACAAAACCCACAAATTCACTCAATGACTCACTATTAGCGTCACAACCTCAATTTTTGTTCCTCTTTTGCTCAAAAAGTATATTGATTTCCCTCTAGTAACTGATTTTGGAGTATACTCTCTTCTATCTTTTGTTTCGTACTATATATTATATGGTACACGTTAACTAGTCCCAAAAAAAAAAAAAAAAAAAAAAAAAAAAAAAAGGTTTCTTGAACCAAAGGACAACTGTTATATATTGCTGAAAACCTCAAAATATCAATGCTTCTTGTAGGAATTTTCGATATATAATTGAAATAAAAATTCTTCAAAAAAATCAAGTTTGAAAGCTAATTTTGAAATTTGACTTGGAAAACCTCAATATGCACAATAAAATATTTATGCTACACAATCTAAATTTTTTAAAAGTTGAATTGTATATACATACTAGTTCAAACTCATACATTTTTCAATATATATGAGATAAAGACTACTTATAAGTCTTTCAAAACGTATTGAATTTTTTCAATTCAATTGATACACTTTATAAATCAATTTCACATCCATCCGTTATCATTTTTTAGTGTATAATATATCAAACTTTTCACTTAGGAGAATTTGAATCCATTTTAATTTGACCCAAATTAGAAAGTGCAATCTACTCAAAATATTGTCTCAAAATAATCATTCAACTTGCCAATTTCAGTTAATTTTTCAACAATTTCTACTTGCCAATTTCAGTTAATTTTTCAACAATTTCTACATTTGTCATTTATGGAGCATTTGGTTGAAATGCGGGAATTAAGTGAGAAAGAAATTACAATTTCATGGGAGATGAATAATACGAGAATAAAATAGAAATTTAAATTTCAGTATTTGGTTTGCATGAATAGAATTATTGAGAATTTCAATTTCAATGTTTGGTATACATGGGAATTGAAAGGGAATAAGCAATATAAAAGTCCAAAATGTCCATACTTATTATTATTATTATTATTATTATTATTATTATTATCTAAAAACATAATAAGTCTCAATCAAAGTTATATCCCTAATTTATGTCCATGTTTTTAGTGCTAATCATTTTGTACATTGTACTTTTAGAGTTGTACTCCGTACTATATAATTTTTGGACAAAAATACCCCAACCATTATAACTTCCACTATCTTTTCCATTATTGTTACCATACTATACACATACATACACCATATATTTTCTTATACTCTTTAACGATAATAATATTTGTAGACATTATATATTGGATTATAATAATATAATAAGAGTTAATTCCAATAAAGGTGTACACAAAGAAAATTGAATATAATGTATATTTAATATTCAAAATTCTGGTTACATATCAAGTATCAATGCAATGTGAGTACAAGATCTCTGGGATGTCCTCTGATTCTTCAATTTGATGTCTTGAACACTCCACCATTGAAGGGCCTCCGGGTTTCAAGTGGCTTGATCGGGCCTCCGAGTTTCAAATGGCTTGATCTTCAAAGAAGGGCTTGTACATATAGCTTGTTCTTCTTGAAGGGCCTCCGGGTTCAAATGGCTTGATCTTCAATGGAGGTTTGGATCAATAGGCATATGCATGATCATTATGGAGGAGGGGCTTTTACTTTCAGGATCACATTTTTATTGTGATCTCTGAATAAGCTTCAAAGCTTTAAGATATTTCTATGAATTTTTCCTAGGATCTTGTGATTACATAGAAATGAAAGCTCCTATTTATAGCTGGCGGTAGGATAAAAGAGTTTTGATAAGCTCAAACTCTTTTGATATTATCTAATTAAACAAATTAGATAATATCAATATTATCCAAAATATTTTAAATATATTCTATATGCTAATATTGATAAATAATCAATATTTATCAAAATTTAAGTGTCTACAAAAGGTCATTTGTCTTTTGTGTCAATTCCACATTTATTTCCAGACTATCGCTTTTGTCACTTAACATTCCAAACTATCATATTATGGATACTTTTGGTCCTTCCGGTGGAACTTCATTTTAGACAAGGGTATCTTTGTCACATCACTTTTAAATTTTTTTCCCGATTTTTCGGCTAATGATCAAGCTACTTTCAATTTCAAAAGGCTCAGAAGCATGCCAACACATAGATCCTTGTATTAGTTCATCATCAACTACAACAATGGAAGTTGCAATGACTGAAATCCAGTGGCTATATGTATTTATTTGTGTGAACAGAAGATGAAAAACCTACAAAATTGAGAAACATTTCAAGAAAATTACTATTAATGATCACAATTCGTTGGCAAAATAATTAAAAGAAAATTTACCAACGTTCACCAAAACGATATCGTTTTGCGTCAAAACGATATCGTTTTGCGTCAAAACGACGCCGTCTAAATTTTTTTTAAAAAAAATTGCGTACTTCCTTGCCGTTTGTCTTCAAAATTCGTTTCTCTATATTCACAATTTTTTAACTCTATATTCACAATTTTAGAACTCTATATTCACAACTTTAGAACTAAATATTCACAATTTTAAATCTCAATATACAAAATTACAGAACTCAATATTCACAATCGCAGAAGTCTATATTCACAATTTTTGAACTCTATATTCACAATTACAGAACTATATATTCAACAGTATAACATAATTTTTGAATCTATATCCAAATATATATATATATATATATATATCTTTGGCTGAGGAAACGGTGCCACTAATGACACCATTATTTCAGACGCGCGTTTTGGACCTGGGTCCACAGCATAATTTGCCAATTTCTGCTCTACCATACTCTCCATATCGACACGCCAAAAACCGCTACTGTCGACAACGAGCAGGATGACCTCCGCGGGTGAAGTAGGTGGTGGCTCTTGTTGTCCCGTGGCATTGCAAGATGCGTAGAATTAAAAAAAAAAAATTTAAAAGTGATGTGACAAAAATACTTTTGCCTAAAACGAAGTTTCACCGAAAAAGTTACCGGAAGGATCAAAAGCGTCCAAAATATGATAGTCTAGGGTGTTAAGTGGCAAAAACAATAGTCTGGGACTAAATGTGGAATTGCTACAAAAGACAAGGGACATTTGATGGAATTAACTCAATATAATAAATAAATTTAATTTTATATATTTTTATTAATAAGAATTTGTTAGTTATTTTTTAAAATATAAATATTGGACATATGTTTTTGTGCATCCCGCATAGAAAAGACTAGTTAATTATTATTATAAATCCCAAATGATCAAATTCAAAATTTGTTATTGAAAATATATGAAACATGTTGTAAATATCCCAGAATTGCATAACAAAAGCAATAAAATAGACAAGGGAGTTTTGAGAAAGCATATTTGCTTAAGATAGTTATACTGATTGATGTTTTGTGCTGAGTAGAAGAAGAAGAAGAAGACACGTTATTATTTTTCTTCCTAAAATCCATGGAATTGAAATAACGCGGCGGGGGGAGGGGGCATGGATTCAAACTCCATGAAAATTGCAATTCCCTCCCACCAAATGAAGGAATTTGCTTGCCTTCAGAACTATGTGAAAATTAGGTAGGAATAGAATTGTAATTCCCTCCCACCAAACGCCTCGTTAATATTTTGTAAAAAATTTAAAAATCTATTCATCTATGTAATAAAACTTTTAAAACAATTTTAAATATATAAATGGGAAAATGGCACTTTTCCCCCTTGTGTTGTTTACTAATAGCACATTTTTCCCCTGTGTTGTTTACGTAACCACTTTATCCCCCTCAATTGTTTTTGAAGTGACTATTTTCCCCCTCTCCGTTAAATAAGTGTTAGGGCTGTTAAATATGAGGGTACAAATGACATTTCAATTATTATTATTATTATTATTAAGGGAAAATGGCACTTTTAAGATTTTGAGATTTGCGAAAATTCGGGTCGTCGTAGTAGATCATTTGACCAGCAGGATTCGAGTAAGGATTCCAGGCTAGGCCTCTCATTCTGAAATGAAATGAAATGGATTACAAAAAAAAAAAAAATAAAATAAAAAAATAAAAAAATAAATAAAAAAATCAATATAACTACTACTGGCCGGAAATGCAATAGTAAATGAATTGAAGTCTGCATAGGAATCGGAATAGTGATTGCAACATAATAATAATAATAATAATAATAATAATAATAATAATAATAATAATAATAAGTGAAATGTCATTTTTACCCTCATATTTAACAGTCCTAACACTTATTTAACGGAGAAGGGGAAAAATAACCACCCAAAAACAATTGAGGGGGATAAAGTGTTTACATAAATAACACAGGGAGAAAATGTGCTATTAGTAAACAACACAAAGGGAAAAAAATGCCATTTTCCCTATATAAATTTAGTGATTTTTCACCTACATCTATGGGTCCTAGTAATATCAAGTATTATCATGTATACCATGTTTGTTGTATGTTATACCATCAACATCCATATCAATAATACCAAGTACAACTAAATATAATATATATGATTATTGTATCAATATAATATTATTAATACTATAGAAAAATTCTATAAATTTAATTGTTGATATAAAATTCATAAGCATAAAATAACTCTGATTGATTAATTAAACCCATAGAACAAAATACAAAACAAACATTGTTGGGATGAACATACAGATATAGCTCTTCAACTTAAAAGAAAAAGAAAATACATACTAGTAAGAATGGCGATGCCACCTTATTGATTAAACCACACACACACACACACACACACACACACACACACACACACACACACATATATATATATATATATATATATATATATATATATATATATATATATATATATATATATGAGATGATGAGACCTTAGCTTCATATATAATGTTCTATGGGTTGTAGATAGCCAAGTTGTAACGCAAACTAGTTGCTTATACCACTTTCCCCTGCTGCATCTCCACCACCTTCTTCATGTCAACCACGACGGAGGACGGCGTCGTTTCATGGATCTCATCGTCTGTCCCTTTTTGTAGCATCTCCGCCGCCGTGGCGTCCACCACGATGGCCACGCCTTGGATCCCGCCGTTGGGCGCCACCACTGCAGCCGTTTTCCGGTCTCTATATATCGCGTACAGGATTAATTGTACTATTCCGCATGCAAATCCCAGCACGTTTGGCGTCTGTATATGTATATATATTCATTCCGATCCGATCATATAAGAAAGAATTTAATTTTAATGTTTACGTAAATTAAAAAAAAAAAAAAAGACTTACAGCTATGTAGAAATCGCGGATACAAAGCCCGTAGAGAAGCCAGACGACGGCGCAGAGAGTAAGGAACAAGGACAAGTTAAAGGGCATGTATTCCACACTCTTTGTCCTAATAACTTTCATCTACATATAATAAATTAAATTAAATTAAATTACTTAGTGTTTTGGTTGGTACGAGATTGATGAATTACATATATATATATATATATATATATATATATATATATATATATATATATATATATATATATATATATATATGCATATATACATACCATAATGCTAAGAGGAGCAGCGAAGACGCAGACTGAGATGACAGAGAGAATCCATCCTACAATTTTCACTCGTTTGTTACCTTCGGAAAGAAAGTACGTCAAAACAACGATTAACCCTAGAACTCCAATGTTGAACACAAGTACCGCCACTGCCATCAAAATCTGCAAATTCAATTCATATATGTAGATCATCACACTACCTACTACAAAAACACACACACACACACACACAAATTTGCATTTTTGGTCCTTTAGTTATACCAGCAGCACAAACTTAGTCTCTGAGTTATATGGGGTGACTATCTTTTAACCCTAAGTTATGCACGTACAAAGTGACAATTTTAGTCCCTCAGGCATCAGAGACTATTTCTACTCCATCAATTTGTCACTTAATAATCTGGCTGATTTGGTCTTTCAATGACTAAAATCGTCACTCCATACATAACTTAGGGTTAAAATGGTCATGCAGGGACTAAATTTGTACCATGGCGGGGTATAGCTGGAGGACTAGAAATGTAATTTTTTCATTAAATAAAAAGTATAGTATAGTATATGTAATTAACTAACCCTGCCCCGTTTCTTGGCATAAACGAAGTAGAGTACGAGATATATAGTCTCAACAAATATTCCAATGCCGTTGATGGTTATGAGAAAAAGCACGTGCTGCTTCACCAATGCGTAGTATAAAGTTATCATACAGCTAAACAACGCCACAGAATATGGAAGAAAGTGAAAACCCTCCGACGATTTTCTCTTGTAAATCGTATGAAATGTTGGCCTGCAGCAACCAAACATGCGCCATATATATTTATATATATCACCAAAAACAAAAACAAATTAAAATGATAACAAAAAAAAATAATACTAATAGTAGTAGTAATTTACAGTGGAGCCAAGAACACCATGAACGATATAATGTTTCCTGAAACATTGAGAAAACGAAAGAAATTAATAAAGAAAACCCATAAATATTGCATTAGTTAACCAGACATGACCGGGTAACGTAACATTACAAATTAAAGTAAGTAATTAGAGACTAGAAAAACAAGAGAACTTGCCAAGAATTCCAAACACGCCAGCCAGCTGATGAGAATTCATCATTTTGGATTAATTATTGTACGTACGTACTTAATTAGATTTGAGACGATTTAGAGATGGAGAGCTGAGCTTCTTTCGATCTGATATGATCGATCGATCAGCAAACTCTCTCTCTATCTCTATCTCTATGTGTTTGATGTGAATTTTGTGTGTTTGGGCAAGCTAGCTAATTAAGGTTTATATAGAACAAAAAAGGTGGTGAGAGGGAGACAAGGAGTGAGTGTGCTGACGAATTGAAGGATGCTCTTCCACACCTCCTAATAATAAGCTACTATCTATATATGTCTGTATATGCATGCAGTTTTGCACCAGCCTAGCTAGCTTAGCTTGCTTTTTTTGGAGGTAATTTAATGTTGTGTGCTCCTCCTCATTTCCGCCAACGTTAATCTAAATTATCACGTTACTTTCTGTGCCTTCTTCTAATTATTATACCTTAATTTTGTTATGTACATTTGTAACGGCTACAATGTTATTTTTTAATATATATCAACAATTTATCTTGTGTATAGTATATACACTGCAATCACGCATACCATACATGGATGTATTCCGATCCATACAAATTTTCACCCTAAAATTTTTCTACTCTATTACATTGTAGTATCTGTTCAAACATACTTTCTCAACCTAATGAAGCACACAGAGTCAACAACGCCTCCACTGTAGCTCGATTTCATGACCTCCCACATGGGAGAAGTCACTACATGCCATCTAAGGTCTATAATTATATCATAAAGTTTTTAAATTACGCAAAGTAATACTCTGTATTAAATCTTTGAGTCTTATAACTAGAGCTGTCAAAATGGGCTTAAATCACCAAGCTAGTTTGTCCAGTCCCGTAAAAAAGGCAGGGCGTATTTTGAATTTTATGGCGCGCATTTTGACAGGTTTGTTAGCCTGCCCCGCCAAAATGACCCGTGTTATGACAATTGTGTTTAATTATTATATTCAACTCTCGAAAACTCTATCTAATTAACTCAATCCAACCTTTTCTGAATATTACGGATACTATTTTACTGGAGCTCAAACTCATGACTTTCTATTTGGGAGACACTTCATGCCACCAGACTAGGAGTTCATTGTCAACTCAATCCAACCTTATTATGTTGACTATATATTTATCGACATACACTGCTGGAAATTATAGAATTTTTCCGACCACCTGAAAAGTATCTTAAATAAGAAGAAAGCCTTGTTCCGACCACTTTTGGTATCCGGAAAAACCTTTGCTGCTATTTTCGGCCACTTTTTACTTTCAACTTGATTTAATATCACTTTCAGGTGGTCGTAAATTCCATGATTTCCAGTCGTGATAGTAATTACGGAGTATATGTTTCTTTTTAAATTACAATTCAGCATCTGCGGGGACCATTGTTACATAAGTCAAACTAGGGGTGTGTAAGCTTCGTAAATTTTCGGTTAACCGACCGAACCGACAAAGTTCAATTAATCGTTTTTTAATCGAATTTTTCGATTCGGTTAATGGTTAAAAGATTTTAAAAATTTCAGTTAATGGTTAATTCGGTAATACAAAGTTCGGTCTGGTTAACGGTTAAAGTTTTAAAAATTTCGGTTAACTGAAAGGTTAACCGATTGAACACCCCTAAGTCAAATGCCGGTTTATTACCAATTTTATTTTTTGAGATATTTGTACACTATAATAAAAATTTTGATATAAACTATACGAAAAAAAATAAAGAATTAAAAAAATTACATATTGAAATTATCGAATGTAAAATAATTTTGCTATAATTTCAATATGGGTAATATATGTTGGTTTATCTCTTCATGATTCTTTGTCGACTAAGATCATAAAACATAATTCACCCAGAACATGCATTCGGGTAGCAATTGTGAACTTTTCTGTAAATAAATAATGAAAAAAAATACATCAAAGTAAATATAGCACAAAGCCACAAATATTTAAGTAGCCTTTAAGTCTTATGACAAATATTTTTGTTTTGTCATTCTATATTAGCCCATTGGAGATAATATATACAAGTGGTGAACAGTCTAACGGGGGAAATTATAATTTATGCCCTTTCGCTAATTATAAATGTCAATTCTGAATTATCAGTGGTGTAAATGTTGTCCCTCAATGTTTAAAATGGTACATATATTGCCATCTCGTACCGTACGGGAGAAAAATTGATGGGCAACATTTACACTACGAGAAGGACAATATATGTACCATTTTGAAAATTAAGAGATCGTATTTACACCACTAATAATTCAGAAGTGACATTGATAATTGACATATTATGGAGGTACATAGATTACAATTTTCCCTTCTAATAATAACAAAATAATCTAAGATTCATGGAATGTTTGATGGAAATTGTTCCTTGTATTAGGAAAGACCGATAAATTAAAACCCTGTATATTAAACATAACTTGTATTAATAGTATTCAAAAAAAAAAAAAAAAAAAAAAAAAAAAAAAAAAAAAAAAAAAACATAACTTGTATTTAAAAAAAAAAAAAAAAAAAAAAAAAAACTTAATCAAATTATACTTTTCAAAACCTCATACTTTTGTTACACTACACTTCATTATTTATCAATTAATCTTATTAAAAATTAAATGATTATAAACTACATAAACAATTAATTTCATTTTTTGTCCTAGATTTATAAGTGACAGTTCACTTTTAGTCTTTTTTTTTTTCTAATCAAAATATCTATTTTTGGTCCTAGTATTATTATGACATGACCAATTTTGATCATCTATCAACAAAATGGTTGAAATTTCATTAAAGTGAAGGACATTTAGGTCTTCAATTATGGATTTTTTTAAAAAAAAATAAACATAAAAATATATAACGGGTCAACCTACTTTGTATAAAAAAGATTGAAATGTCCTTATATTTAACGATTTTGTTGACGGAAGACCAAAAATGATCATATCACAATAATACTATGACCAAATATGGATTTTCGATTAAAAAATAAGTAAACTATCACTTATAAATCTAGAACTAAAAATAGAATTAACTCTAATGATATATATATATATATATATATATATATATATATATGATTTTATATATAAAAAATTACACACATTTCAATTAAGTGAAGACAATGAATGAGGCATAAAAAATTTCTATTAAATCATAACTAGTTCTAAGTGATTATTATTACGTAATGATGTAATGTTTGGTGCTACGTACCTGTTCTGTTTTGTGATTTCTAGAAACAAATGCTGATAGATGTATAATGGATGGGTGTAATTTACATGTGAATTGCGGTGCCACCCACAAATTTTGGTAGCTTTGGTTACGTTTCTCCTAGTCAGACAACTCAACTTTTTCGTAGTTTTTCCTAAACGTATAAATAATTCAATTTTCAGGTAATTAAACAATTCTTGTGAATAGCAACAGGGGCCCACCCGCTAATTTGGTAACTTTAGACCTTTAAATACGTTTCTCTTAAACAGACAACTCAACTTTTACGTTGTTCAGAGCTCCTACCACGCTAAATATAGCTTGCTTTTCCACCAATTTTGCTTTCTTCATGCATGATTGACGAGTTTGAGCTATTTTTGGCAATTCTAACTCTAATTGAATATGATTTTGTAACAGTTAATAATTTTTACACATTTTACAAATTTATAAATATTTATGTGTGAATTTGGATGAGTACATTCGAATTATGTCCTTATTTATGCATCGAGAGAGTTGTACGTTGTATTTTAGAAAATTTCTTTGCATTTGTACTAGACAACATTGCTTCCTTACCATTAAAACTTCCATTAACTAATTATATTTTTTATTTCACCAAATTAATTAAATTACAAAATTAATTGGAGGCATAAATAGTGCTAATTATTATTTTAGATTTTATTAATCCATAATTTCAATTGCTTCTCATTCTATATAATTAAATCAATTTTTAACAATATAAATTATAAATGCAATCCTCACAAAAAAAAAAAAAAAATTATAAATGCAATGAAGAAAAAAAATGTTATTTTCTTCTTTTGGTATAACAATAAAATCTTTTATATTCATTGGCCACTGTACTTGTGAATTGACTAATACCCCTAAGTTAAAAATACTACTCCGTATTTCCGTAATAAATAAATTTACGTATTAATCAATTTTATTTTAAAAAACACACACACATGCATACACACAATCAAATAGTTCTAGATAATAAGGAAGTCAATATTTAGATGGGAATGTTGCATCACTCAAAAACAAATATCTAATGGCACCAAGGTTGCACTCCCATATAGGAAGTTATGCGTTTGAGCATCTGTGGAGACAGTATTGACTCTTTGTACTTTAATATGTTGAGAAAGTAGTTATTATGAACAGATACTACATTGTAATAGAGTTAGTAGCATTCAAAAAAAAAATATTACAATAATAGTAATCATACTATATATAATTTTTTACCAAAATTATTAGCCATCAATGTTACATTACAATAGTTATTAATTTCATCCCATAATTATTAGGTCATAGATCCGAATTACTTCTATTTTTTCCTATATAAACACACTACCGGTCCGGGAAATTCTAAAGACGAAGCGAATCTGGATCGGTGGAGGCTGTCCATTTTGCGAGCATTATTATGAAACAGTCGAGCATTTGTTTTGCAACTATTAGACCGCTCGTCATTTATGGGGGATGGAAGATGTGCTGCAAGGGAGGAATTTGCAGGAGTATATGGAAACCATTATCAGAGATTCGGATCCAGATTTGGCAGTCCGAATGGCGGTCGTGTTCTGGGTTGTTTGGACTTAGCGGAATGATCGCATTTGGAAAAGCATGTCGCGGGGAATGGAGGCGCTGAGGAGTCATGTTGCGAGTTTACGGGTCACGTCGAAAGAGGCTTTCAAGCCGGCAGTTCACAACGAGCAATCTGGTGGCTGTCCGGTGCGATGGGAGTCACCAGAGCGGTACTGGTTGAAATGCAACGTGGACGCTGTTGTGTTTGCTGACGGAGTTGGCTTAGGAGCGGTTGTTCGTGACCATGACGGCAGGTTCGTGGAAGCCAAGAGCGGTCGAATCAACTACGATCGAGATCCCTTTATGGCGAAAGCCTTTGCAATCAAGGAATCTCTTCAATGGCTTAAAAGTCTTGGCCGCGAAAATTTAGTCATTGAAATAGACTGTTTAAATTTTTGTAATGCTTTTAATTCCAGTTCTTTAGATTTATCGTATGTCGATTTGGTTATTAAGCAATGTTTGTCGATTGCTAGAGACATCAGGAACGTTATCGTTCACCATGTCAAGAGATTAGCGAATCAAGTGGCTCATGTGTTAGCACGGGCAACTGATTCTTTGTTTGGCTCGGGTTCGTGGTCTGTTATCCCGCCTACTTGTATTTCTGCGCTTTTGAACCATCAATGATGTTATTTGCTTTTCTTTAAGAAAAAAAAAAAAAAAACAAAAACAAAATCACCAAAACTCATATAACCATCAAATCCTTACATAAAGCATGAGAAATAAACAACGGACCGGTATCACACCAAAACCGATCATCCAAATGCAGTGGCAGATCCAGAAAATAATGTGAGTGGGGGTGTATTTAACTCCAGATCTCACTTCTAAGAAAAAATTGCATCTTTCACAATTTTGTCTGAAGATTTCGCCACGACTTTAGAATTGCCAATGATAAAATATCAAACATCTATAATATGGTACAAATACATTATAAATTATAATACAATATTTATGATAGACTACAAGATAGTTAAGGGCCTAGCCAAAACTATACTTGGATAGGATGAAATTTTAAAACACTTTGAAATGTTATAAAAATATTTATGATAAAATATAAAGCATAATAATTAGATAAAATAGTTTGAATAGAAAAGACATTATATTCATAAATACTTTAATTTTAATTTTCTTTTAATTAGATCAACTTTAAAGTATTCTAAATTAATTTGAATACGATGAAGTATAATATAAACTTGTTGACTACATTAAGTAAATGATTCACAAAAAAAGTAGACTTAAAAATATTTAATTTATTGAATGGTAAGAAGAGCTAAAATAAAGAAAAGAAGCTAAAATATACATGCAAACAAAGTAGAATTAAAAAGAATACATTTAATTTATTGAAGAGTGGAAAGAGTTAGAATAAAGA
Organism: Ipomoea nil; assembly: GCF_001879475.1. Taxonomy (NCBI): domain Eukaryota; kingdom Viridiplantae; phylum Streptophyta; class Magnoliopsida; order Solanales; family Convolvulaceae; genus Ipomoea; species Ipomoea nil. The sequence goes on along the minus strand of NW_017617864.1, from coordinate 827,040 downwards.
TAAGAAGCTAAAAGCCTAAAACATATAAAAATGCTATTGTCAAGTTTCAAACTTGAGACACTCCATGCCTTATCCAAGGTTCATTCCACTAATCTACTGAACACTTTTGTGATTCATACATATACTTATATATTAGAACTAAGTGTTGAGGGGGGGGGGGGGGGGGGGCAGTGGCCCCCACTGCCCCCATTGTGGCTCCGCCACTGTCCAAATGCAAACAAACATCTCTAGTTAATAAATGAACAACATCATTAGCTGAGCGCCTTACAAAATGAAAGGTAACCTTTGTAAATAAAGAAAGTAAAACACTAATATCTTTGAGCATCAAACCATGCGACGTCAAATTTGGAGAATGCAAATGATTAATTATTTGTTGTGCATTTGTTTCGAGTATAAAACAATCATATTCTTCCTACTTCATCTAGCTCAAGGCCTCCCGAACTGCCACCGCTTCAGCTTCACATAGTAAACAAGCGCCGTCCTTCCCCAAAGCGCTGGCAACTACAAAATTTCCCAGATGATCTCGCACAACCCAAACCACCCTTGTAACACCCCGTGTTATGCCCTTAAATTCAGATTAATTATTTAATTAATTCTGTTAATGAATAGTTAAAAGAATTTAATTCAGTAAGGATCCCTTAATTAATTAATATGGTTCACGGAGGATCATGGACCCTTACCCTTAATGAAATCCCAAGCCTGTTAGAATAAGGAAATGGGGCCCATTATTAATTAGACTCTGATTAGGATTCCTTAATCTATATAAAAGGGATTAGAGAGCCTTTAGAACCTTTCCCTCCCATCTCCCTCTCCACCACTAGAAAATTCCCCCCTCCCAGAGACAGACAAAGAATTCCCCGCCACCAAGCTTAGGAAAGATTGATAGGAAGAGGACCTTGAGGAAGACCCTAGAAGTCGTAAGAAGTTTAATTAAGGATACGAGGTAACCCATGTCTTACAAAACATATTTTCTTTGCTATCTTTTATTGATTGGCTCCTTTGAATGATTATATGTGTGATCTTGTGATTATGCCTTGATAGAGCTTGTCTTTAGGACTTATGATATGGATTCTTGTTATTCTTGGTGTTCTTGATGATCTTGTGTGTTTGTTTGCATATTCTTGGGTTTACGAGTAAATGAGTAATTAGAGCTTGTGTTTAGGGTTATGTTGTGAATCCTGTTATTCATGATGTTCTTGGCATTCTTGGGTGGGTATATGCATGTTCGGACGTTATTCAAGGTTTAGGGTTTGTCTTTAGGGCTTTATATGTTGGTTTCTTGATGATCTTGAGGTTCTTGATGCTCTTGAACCGTTATGTGCTTACCCTTGAGTCTTGGCATGTTTAGAGTTTGCGTTTAGGGTTCAATCGTGTTGTTTATTGGCGTATTCTATGTGTTCAAGTCCCTATTGTTGTTGATATGTGTTTGGGCATGTTTGGGACTTGATTTTGGGTAGATTGGATGAATTCCCTAGTGGGAAAAAATGCCAAGAGGGGACGTTACAGCGGGTAGTCGGTGGGGCGACGAACCCCCCACCTGACCGCCCGCCGGAACCGGCGTGGTGTTCCAGCGGGGGGACGGACGGGTGGATGGCCACCCGTTGGACCACCCGCTGGAACATGTGGTGCCGTCGACGGGAGGTCGGCGGGTGGTGGTCCACCCGCTGGTACGGGCCGACACGGGGTTGTTCGATCTCCGTTGGGTCGAACCCCGTGCCCCGAGGTGTTTTCTTTGATGTTTGGGAGTCTAGTACGATGTCTTGAGTACCGTAACGTGAATTATGAGTCGTGTCTTCGCATGTGGCCCATACTTGTTTCATGTGGTGCCAAAGTGTGGTCTTGTTGTTGAGAGTCAAATATGCATGATGTGCCCTTCCCCAGTTATTCCCTTATGAAGTCATTGTCGAGTCTTGCTTGTGTGTTGTTGTCCATGATGAGAAAAGATATGAGATTGGCGGAAAAGATATGTTGGTGGTTTTGATGCACTGCGCGTGCTTGTGTGTGATGGTACTGCGGTACCAGTGTGTGATTTAATGGCATCGTGGATGCTAAGAGTTCGGCGGTCTTGTTGGCGGTTATGTAGGCGGGGAGCATGCGGTGCTCCAGAGTGATAAGGATGTGGTGTGTAGGGTGGCCTGGAGGTACAGGTTGGAGAAGCGTAAAGGTTGGAATTTGGTATAAGGTTAGATCATGGATGTGTTTGTTGTTGTTGTTTGTTATTGTTGAGTCTTATTGATGTCTTGTCTCGTGGTAATAGTTTTCATGCATGTGTCTCTATGTGTATCTTGTTGTGACAAGTCTGTTGGTGTGTCTTGAGTCTTATTCCCGGTTTTGAAGCTAGAGTCATTTAGGACTATATCTATGTATTCCCAAGTCTCAAAATGATTTCTTATATCTATATGTATTATACTCAACACGTGGGAGTGAGTTGCTTAGCATTATTCACTAACGGTTGTGATACCGCATGTTTTTCAGGTACTGATTAGTTGGTCGAGAGCGCGCTAGAAGGAGCTGCGGTTCCTAGCCTAGTTAGTTCTGTTAAAGAAGTGAGAAGTACCTCTGTGTAGCTCTCTCTCTCATTCTGTGTATCTCTAGGGTTAGTCAACCACTCCTTATATACAAGGAGATTCTAAACTGATATGGTATGCCAATATTTAGTTTCCTGAAATATGGGATACTCAATCACACATAATATTTTATAACACTCCCCCTCAAGTTGGAGCAAAGATATTGATCATGCCCAACTTGTTACACAAATAACTGACTCGGGTTCCAGTAAGGGCCTTTGTGAATAAGTCCCCGAGTTGTTCTCCTGTCTTCACAAATCCTGTGGAGATTAACCCTTGTTGTATCTTCTCACGTACAAAGTGACAGTCAATTTCTATGTGCTTAGTTCGTTCATGGAACACCGGGTTTGATGCAATATGAAGAGCAGCTTGGTTATCACACCATAGCTTTGCAGGAATTGGAGCTTTGAAACCAGACTCATACAAAAGGTTGTGTATCCACATCACTTCACTTGTTGGTTGTGCCATTGCTCTATATTCAGACTCTGCACTCGAACGAGATACTACATTCTGCTTCTTACTCTTCCAGGAAACCAGATTACCTCCAAAGAAAACACAACATCCAGTTGTTGATCTACGATCATCTTTAGAACCTGCCCAATATGCATCAGTAAAACACTCAATCCGAGTGTGACCATGATTTTTATACAAGATTCCGTGTCCCGGAGCTCCCTTTAAGTAACTCAAGATGTGCTCCACAGCTGCCCAGTGATCAATAGTTGGAGATGACATGTACTGACTCAAAACGCTAACTGGGTATGCAATATCTGGACGGGTTACGGTCAAGTAGTTTAGCTTCCCAACCAATCTCCTATACCTCTCAGGATCTTCAAACAATTCCCCCTCCTTTGTCAATTGCAAGTTTGGTATCATGGGAGTGTTGCATGGTTTAGTCCCTAGTTTCCCGGTTTCAGAGAGTAAGTCAATAACATATTTTCGTTGAGACAGTAATATACCTGTCTTGTTCCTCATAACTTCGATACCTAGGAAATACTTCAGTGGTCCCAAATCTTTTGTTTGGAATTGACTGTGAAGAAATGACTTGAGAGACAAAATCCCTTCGGTGTCGTTCCCTGTAATGACAATGTCATCTACATAAACCACCAACCAGATGATACCTGTTTTGGACCACTTGTAGAACATGGAATGATCCGATTTGCCTTTCACCATCCCAAAATTCTCAACAACCTGACTAAATTTTTCAAACCATGCACGTGGACTTTGTTTCAACCCATACAACGATCGCCGAAGACGACATACCTTCCCAGACTCCCCCTGAGCAACAAACCCAGGAGGTTGCTCCATGTACACCTCTTCATGAAGATCCTCATGCAAAAACGCGTTCTTGATATCAAGCTGATGCAAAGGCCAATCATGAATGGCAGCCATTGAGATGAGTAACCTGACAGAAGTAAGCTTAGCCACATGTGAAAAAGTGTCAGAATAATCAACGCCATAAGTTTGGGCATATCCCTTTGCCACAAGACAAGCTTTTAATCGAGCCACAGACCCATCAGAATTAACTTTGACGGTAAACACCCATTTACAACCAATAGGTCTTTTACCTGCAGGCATAGTAACCAACTCCCAAGTACCGTTGTGATCCAAAGCGTTCATCTCCTCAATCATGGCATTTTGCCACCCAGGATGGGACAAGGCGTCCCTAACAGTCTTAGGAATGGATATAGAATCAAGGGAAACAATGAAAGAACATGAGGCAGGTGACAGGCTATCATATGATGCAACAGAGGATATAGGATAAGTACAACTACGTTTACCTTTCCGGGTAGCAATCGGACGTTCATCAACTAAGACTGGATCAGAAGACACAGAGGTGGTGTCAAGGCATGGAGCCGAATCTGGAAGGGGAGCGGGAGGCGGTGCCGGTACGAGTGTGTCAGGCCGAGGTCGACGAGAATACACATGTAAGACAGGAGGGGTAGGAACAGACGCCGTGACAGTATACATCAATATATCTTCCTCCTCCCCCTTACGAACAACCTCTGGGGATGAAGAAAAGAAAGGGACGTCCTCATGAAAGGCAACATCAATGGAAACAAGATACCTTCCAAGCTTATGAGAGTAACACATATACCCTTTTTGCACACGGGAATATCCAAGAAACACACACTTCAAAGACTTGGGATCTAACTTGGTGACATGGGGACGGACATCCCGAACAAAGCATACACAGCCAAATATACGCGGGTCAACAGGGAAAAAAGACTTTGAAGGAAACAGAGTGTGGAAAGGTGTTTTCCCACTCAAGACCGCAGAGGGCATCCGATTGATCAAGAAACAGGCTGTGGAAACGGCATCAGCCCAAAACTGCTTGGGAACCCCCATTTGAAACATCAAGGCTCTTGCAGTTTCAAGCAGATGCCGATTTTTGCGCTCAGCGACCCCATTCTAATAAGGCGTATCAACACAAGAGGACTGATGTAACATACCCTTCTGACGCATATAAGAGACAAAAGGAAGCGCAAAATATTCTTTAGCATTGTCACTACGTAAAATTTTGACTGGAACACCAAATTGAGTCTTAATTTCAACGCAAAATCCACAAAACACCTCAAAAAGTTCAGAACGAGACTTCAGTAGATTTAACCATGTTATTCGAGAAAAATCATCAACAAACGTAACAAAATATTTAAAACCGAGTTTGGAGGTCACAGAACACGGACCCCAAATATCAGAATGCACTAACTCAAAAGGAGCAGATGCTCGTTTGTAAACTCTAGGACTCAAAGGCACACGATGGTGCTTGGACAACTGACACGACTCACAATGTAAAGAAGACAAACTTGAAAACCACGGACACAATTTCTTCAACAAGGGTAGGGAAGGATGCCCCAAACGACAATGAGCTTCTACTGGATGACGACACCCGAACAAGCAACAGGCTCCCGCCTCGTGGTGTCAAGAACGTAGAGGCCCCCAGACTCGTGCCCCTTACCAATAACCCCCTTCGTCAAAAGATCCTGAAACAGACAATAATCAGGGAAGAACGTAATAGAACAGTTTAAAGTACGGGTAAGTTGGCTGACCGAAATTAAGTTGAATGAAAAATTAGGTAGATGCAAGACAGAAGACAAGGGAGCGAAGGGATGGGCGTAATGGTACTGGACCCAAGAACATGGGAGGTAGAACCATCTGCTAAGGTGACGGGGGAACTATGTGGGCGAGAAGAAAGTGTGGAAAACAGACTAGAGTTACCTGTCATATGATCCGTGGCACCCGAGTCTATAACCCACTTGGAAGAGGATGAGAGAAGGCACGTAGTTGCATTACCTGAGTCAGCAATAGCAGTGACTGAAGAGGATGAACGCTTTAAAGATTCTTGATACTCAGAGAACTTGGCAAACTCGTCGGTAGATACAGTGATCAACTTGGAAGATGCCTCAGTTGTGGAAGTAGCATTAGCAGTCGGATTTCCTCGCTCCCTCAACCATCTCCTACAATCCCTTTTTATATGGCCAGGCTTATGGCAATAATGACACACAATACCACCAGAAGTGTATCCCTGGGAATTTTTCCCATTCCCGTTGCGAGGATGACGGCCAACGAGAGCATTGTTGGATGGGATGGCAGCCTCATGCATACTTGGTTGCGATTGCACCGATCGACTTAGACGTGGAAAAACATTAGCAAGGGAAGGGATTGCATTGCTACTAAGAATTGCAGACCTCGCCGTGTCAAACTCAGAAGGAGACCTGCCAAAAAACTCAGAACAACCAATTGTTCACGTTGGTTTTGCTGCTCTTTAATGTCAGCAGTGAATGGCATAAGCTGATTAAGTGCCTCATAAGTCTTCTTAAATTCCATAAAGTATGCAGGGAGAGACAAATCATGTTTTTCAGCACGGAAAAAGGACTTACAAACATCATAAACACGAGTGATATTCCCTTTCCTAGCGTATAAGTATTCCAAACACTCCATCAACTCCTTAACAGAGGCACAATGACTAATGAACCCAACAATACCCTCATCAATGGAATTACGGATTTGTAGGAACAAACGGGCATCATCTCGTACCCAAGTAGCATCTTGGTCAGCCAAAGGTTTGGATAGTTGGTCACTCTTATCCAAACTAGTAAGATAAAGCTTAATGACATGAATCCATTCCAAGTAATTAGAGTCATTAAGCTTACAATCCATGATTTTAGAATTAACAGGAACTATATCAGTGACAACCACAGACGTATTCCCAGCCATACCCACAAATTTATGACCGCAAACTGATCAGAAAACACACAGAAAATGGAGCCGAAGGGTAACGAAACAACCTGACCTTAGAACCGAAAAGACCGACGCGAAACTGTTCCAAACTGAGCCCGGAACCGAGACCCCCAAACTCAGGCGACCCTTGGAAGACCGACCGGACGAAATTTCGGTCGCCAGAGACCCCTCACGCGCCGGCGCGTGGCGGCGGCGACGGCGGCTGTCGGTGGCGCGTGAGCCTCACGCGCAGGTCGGCTCGGCCTGAAAATTTCCAGTCGAGGTCGCTGGACGATGGCGAGTGGCGGTGGACCGGCGGTGAGGACAGGAGACGCCGGAAAAAAAAATTTATCGCCCTGGCTCTGATACCATGTTAAAGCAGTGAGAAGTACCTCTGTGTAGCTCTCTCTCTCATTCTGTGTATCTCTAGGGTTAGTCAACCACTCCTTATATACAAGGAGATTCTAAACTGATATGGTATGCCAATATTTAGTTTCCTGAAATATGGGATACTCAATTACACAGAATATTCTATAACAGTTCTAGTTTAGTTAGATGGCCTGTGAGTCATTCTTGTATTTGGATAATGACTATGGTTTATGCTTTGTTTAGTTAGTTTTAGCCTGTGCATCTAGGTTCTCAAGCTTAGGTGTGGCATAGCACCCCAATACTTATGTTTAGCTTCCGCTCTATTTTGGGTATTAATGATAGCTTTATCTTTATTTCGTAAGCTGTAATGGTTTTAAATTATGCTGAAAATTGGGGGTGTTACAACCCCCATCCTGTTCGACTCCTCCTGCACAACTACATCAACATTTACTTTCAGAAACCCATGTTCCGGAAGCTGCCACCTTTCAGTCCCCTCAATCACTCATCGGCTAGCTTCAGTGGTAATCCTATGCACCCCTCACCACTCTCGCAAATAAACCAGCACAAACCTCACCACATCCCTCGGGCTGACAGTCACATTTGCACCTGTCGTTATTAAATCTTAATTTGCTCTTGTGAAATCAATTAGATGATATGAGCCTAAATATTGTAATATATAGCGTGAATATTGACTATAGTTTTGCTCGAAATGTGAATTCATAGCACTATCTATTCTATATCTATATATCTAATCTATCTATCTATCTATCTATATAATAATAGAAGTGTCTGGTAATATTTTCCTCCCAAAACTTAGAGACATTTTTGTAAATATCAATTATTTGGACAAAAATTTCATTTAAAATTAAAATTAATTACACTTTCTTTTCATATGGTAATTTTATGTTAATTTCAACTTGAGTTTTTTTTTTTCTTTTTCTTTTTGTAAAAATAAAACTAATATATACAAAATATATCATTAAAAAGCTCTAATTAAGATATTTTGAATGACATCCATATTGATATTTTTTTATTTTTTATTTTTAAATAAATCTATAGGTATATAAAATCATTACTTTAGTATAATATTTATATACATTAAGCTTTATTTTTATTAACATTAACATATAGAAATAACATTATGAACATACTATAAAATGAATGGAAATACATATGATGTACATTTAGTTTAGGATTTTTGGACATTACAACTTATGTTTATAGACATATAGAATAAATATTAAAATAAATTTCACTTTTAGTCCACTGACTATTATACATGAATCACATTTGGTCCTTAACTATAAAAATTTTCTAATTAGGTGCATGCCTATGTAATTTGTATCACATTTGGTCCTGCCATTCAATTTTTCGGCCAACTATTGTCAAAAGTGTTCCTTCCGGAATAAGTAAATGCATGCAGTGCTCATTCCAGAAGAAGCAAATGCAGCACTTCTGGCAATAGTTAGCTGAGAAATTGGACGCAAGACCAAATATTATACAAAATACATAGTCACGCACTTAATTAGAAAATTTTAATAGTCAGTGACCAAATGTGATTCATGTATAATAGTGAAGAGACCAAAAGTAAATTTTTTTAAAAAAATATATGAACATAATACGAGATGAATGTTATTATACATGCATGGCGCGTTTATAGTAATGTGTATATACATTAAACGTTGTTTTATGAACATTATGGACCACAATGAATATTAATGTTTATGAATATTAATGTTTATGTTATGGCGCGTTAGTGTTTATGAATATTAATGTTTATGTTTATGAACATATAAAACAAATATTATGAGTATAGCACACAATGAATATTACTAACATGATGCGTTCATAGTATACTGTCTATGTATATTAAACTTTATTTTTATGAACTAGTTGTTTTACGCATTTTGTGCGAATGAAATAATGCCCAATGATTATTTTTAAATAAGTATTTCAAAGTATATCAATGCAATATTATATCGGAGATGTTCATGCATAGGTAAATAAATATTGAATTTGTTTATTTAAATCGGTAATTTAAAGTATATAAATGCAAGATAATATATGAGAGATTGATTATATTGTCACTAAAATAAATGTTTACAACTTTGTAATAACGATAGTCTAAATACTTAGTCTAAAAATGATAGTCTAAATAAATACTACTTTTGGTTTAAATTTCTCTAATTCTTCTTAATTCTCTTTTGGGTAGCATTGTCATTGTCTTCATCTTCAGTACATGTCCTCTTTTTTTTTTTTTTTTTTTTTTTTTTTTTTATTGGTAGTGTGTCATGTGTAATTGGGTTACTGGTGGTAGCATAGATGAATTCATCGTGCAATGAAATTATCATGTAGGAAGCTTTAGATTTGCCTTGTTGTGTATATGATGTGATCTTAATTGTACTATTAACTCTTTAGCTTACAAACACCTATTGATATTTGGTAGTGGTTGTTTTTCCCCTATATGTTTCATGCGTTGTGAGATTGTGTCCAGGGCCGGTCCTATCATTTTATAGGCCCGGGGCAAGATTAAAAAAATGGGCCCGGTTAATATATATTTCATGCCTAAAAAAATGGGCCCGGTTAATAATTTGAAGAACTAATTTCACTTTTGGTCCCACGACTTTAGAGTTTCTATCATTTTTGGTGCACAACTTTAAATTTTTTCAATTTTGGTGTCTAACTTTGTTATTTTTATCAATTTTGGTCCTTTCGATCAAATTGACTGTGAAATATTGCTGGATTTTACATTTTAGGGGCAAAATCGTCATCCCAAGAAAAGATATTCAATATCTAAACAAAAGAAAAATCATGTTAAGAGAAATATAAGAGTTTGGCAATCGTCGATGCTATAAATCTCATAGATCTGTGTCTAGTTTCTGTCCGTCTTCCCAATTATTCTCATCGATCAAACACTTATAGATATGATTTTAGAGTGATTTTGTTTAGATATTGAAGATGTTTCATTGGGATGACGATTTTACCCCTAAAAATATAAAATCCGGCAATATTTCGTCGTCAATTTGGTTGAAAGGACCAAAATTGATAAAAACAACAAAGTTAGGCACCAAAATTGAAAATTTTTAAAGTTGTGCACCAAAAGTGATAGATCCACTAAAGTCGTGGGACCAAAAGTGAAATTAATTCATAATTTGAATACAATGACACATGATAGAAGCTTCTATATTACATTGATTAGATATTCATACAAAGGTACGGAGTAAATTATCTTTTAATTTTTATTTTTTTTTATAATTCAATCTCAAAGTATATCATATAACACCCTCCGTCCTATTTTTATGTGTCTTATTTGGTTAACATGAGTTGATTGAAGTTTTTTTAATTCAATTTTCATAATATGTTTAGTATAAGTATATAAAAATTTATAAATTTAGAAACTGCATTAAAAATCTAATATAAAAATTTATATATTTAATATAAAAAATTTTCATAATATGTTTAGTATAAATATATGAAAATTTATATATTTAAAACTATATTAAAAGTACTACTCCGCATTAAACACACAAAAAATCAATAAAAATAAATTTTTAAAATATACATTAGAATACAAGCAAAGAAGTAAAATTGAGGAATTCTAAAATGTGAAGGGGAGAGTTGGATCACCGGCCTTTGATTAAATGACGTTAAAATTCAAGTATGTTACCAACCAAACTATTTCACCTTATTATAAAACATATGTATATAAATTACTTATACTCAATACATATATATTATATATATAAGAGATAGTATGGGCCCTCCCCCAACATGGGCCCTGGGCAAGGGCCCAGCCTGCCCTTGCCCCAGGGCCGGCCCTGATTGTGTCGTAGGTTATCATGTACTAATATTATTTATTATATTTGTATAAAATTAAATACTTGGTAAATAAATAAATAAATAAATAAATAAATATATATATATATATATATATATATATATATATATATATATATATATATATATATATATAAAACATATTTTGTATTATAACTTTGATAGAAGACAATGAACAATATAGTGAATATAATAAATTAATAAATTTGAAGGTAATGAATCTTTGAATTGTAGAAAATAAAGATAATATAATTAATAAAATTATATCTCTTTTTAAATGTTTTATAATGAATAATTTTTTTTTAAATAAATGCATTATAGACATATAATTCTAAATTAATTAAATGCATATGTATTACTTTTTGTTGTAGCTACTAATTTATTTAATTTAATAAGATCAATAAAGTTGCCTACATACTTTTCATCAACAATAATAAAATTATTGATTTTTTTTCTAATTTACATTCGTTGTTGAGACAAGTTGTTTTGAGAGTTTGTCAGTGACAATTGTTACAATTCCTGTAAATAGAGGATGATAATAAATAATTCAAAATATATAGTTACAATAGATATTGTTATAATGATAGAGTAAAAATTAACTTACAAATTTCTTTAGAAGTTCTTATGCATTGATAAAATTATGATGTGTAAACTTGTTCAATTGAAGCCAGTGGGATTTCAAAATTGTCGATCAATTATTTGAAACATGGTCCTACCGTTTTAGAGTCCATGTGCAATTGTATTTATGATCAACAACTTTGTAGTTAAGTCGTGCATGTCTAACAATGATGTAAGAACAATTTTGTCCGATAAAAAAATAATATAATAATTGTAAAGTAATGTACAATTGTACTATTATAAAAATACATACAAAAACTATTAATACCATAATTTCCTAAATCATACCAATAATGCAAAAGTATAATTGAAATATTAAGTTTTGTTCTGATCTAAATAATCAAAATAAGAATATGAACAGATACTACAATGTAATAGAGCTAGTAGCATTCAAAAAAAAAATAATCAAAATAAGATTAATTAAACGGAAAAAAAAAAAAAAAAAAAAAACTTAACCTAAATTTGTTTTTTTTTTGTTTGTTTTAAATGCATAAAAATCAAATGATTTTTAAAGTTCTTGATTTATAATCTTTGATGCTTAACTTTGAATGTTATGTATTTAGTCGGACTAATTATTTGACCAAAGTTTATGTTAAATTTTATATTATGTTATATTTTATATATATATATATATATATATATATATATATATATATATATATATATATATATATATATATATATATATATATATATATATATATACACACACACATTTTAACATATTCGTAGTATATGTTTAAAAATTATGCCAACTCTAATTGTGATGGGGTTTGAACCTAAGACCTTTCTTACAGAAATTAATGAGTAAGTTAAAAATAATAAATAGTTAACGGAATATTTCGTTACTAAAGTTTATACTAACGGAATTTAGGTTATTTAAGGGAAAAAAATAATAAAATAGAGGGTAAATAAGGAAATCCATTAAAAAAATACTAAAATCAAAATAATATGAACCATACATTTTAAGAAACAATACTACCGACATTTTTTTGTTCAATTTAAGGGCCTAACATTATTGGTTCTTATTAGAATTGTAGATATTATGAACCTACTATAGATGAATAAAAATATAATTTATATTTAGTTTTGTGTTTATTGACACTGAGGTTTGATTTATGGACATATAGAACAAATATTATGAACATAGTCTATGATAATGTTATTAAATATGATGTACTAATTAACATTTGATATAAAACGATGCCATTTTGGACCAAGATCCACCATGGAAGCAGTTGTTATATCGTGGACCGTGGTGCACGTGCACCGCGGTAAAAAAAAATGGCACCGTTTCTTTAAGTAAAGAAACGGCGCGCCGTTATAGTTAACGGAGCGCACATGTTTGGTGTATTAATTACCAACTGAAACTACAGTGTATCTAAATTGACACTGCCTCACATATTATTTTTATATTATCAAGTGAAACTGCAATTGAAATGAAATGAAACTGTAGTTGTGTTGAAATGAACTGCAGTGTATACAAAATGAAACTGAATAACAATTTCACATATTTGAGTGTATATTACCCAGCGAAACTGTAGTTATATCAAAATGATAATGTAGTTGTGTTTAAATGAAACTGCAGTGTATATAAAATGAAACTGAATAACATTTCACATATTTGAGTGTATATTGTGCAATGAAGTTCTAGTTATATCGAAATGATCATGTAGTTGTGTTTTAATGAAGCTATAGTGTATATAAAATAAAATTAAATAACATTTTTACATATTTGAGTGTATAAATATCGAATGAAACTGTAGTTATATCGAAATTAAACTGTAGTTGTGTTGAACTGAAACTACAGTGTATACAAAATGAAATTGAATAACAGAGTTACTTTTTGCGGAACGGCGCAAAACAGTGTGAAACGGGTACCATTTCTTTTCATTAAACAAAACGACGTCGTTTGAAACTCGGTGCATAATCGATTATGCACCGCAGTGCACAATATAATTTGCCCCATGGAAGGTGACCCTGGTCCACCATGGAAGCAACACGCATGGCCTACATCTACTAACGAAATATATTATCTTGAAATCCTTAAACACTACACATAGCCTACATTTACTAATATTACATTATATTTAGTGTAATAGTTTAGTATATTCAAATTCTACTACTTTTGGGCAGCCTAATACATTATTTGTTGTGCTGAATACATTTTTAAAATTTTCAAATTCAAAATTTGTGTCTAGCAAAGTCACTTTATAGTCTAGCTTTTAGATGTCCCTTAGCATGCTTATAAATACCTAAAATTAGGTTCAATCTTTGTGATTTTTGGTATAGTTCTCTTTGTATGCCCATGGTATTTTTTTAGTTTGACAACTGAGGGTATATGGTCCTTTTTTATTATTTAATCCCAACACTAAGTCATTATAAAGCAAAATTTGATATTAGGTACTATACATACTTTATTATAATAAGATATTATTATCTCACAAAAAAAAGATATTGTTAGAATATTATATAATATTTTGAGTACTTATTTAGTTATTTGCATTATTTAAATTTGATAATTAATATAATTATTGAATATATGTTGATATCCGTGCATCGCACGGGTGTTATACTAGTTTATATGATAACAATACTAGGACAAATTATATGACTCCAATGTGAAATTGATTTGATACAATTCAAAAGTCAATTATTATTTATCCAAATTCATGTCCTTTGACTCTCGGTTATAACAATTATTATTGCTCATGAGTACTATAACATTAAAGATCTCAATATTTAGTATCGAAACAAAATGATAGTGCATAACTTTTGGATATAGTCTATGTCTAAAAGGTAAACTAAGAGCACTAATTTTTCTCATATCACCCTGGCTTTTAGACCACAATTCGATAGTGAACATTTGATCGAAAATGATTCACAGATCCTATGTTAATCCCTGAAAGGATTGATACGGTCAACAAAGGTGTTAAACCCGCCTCAATATATGACCAGTGCAACAATATTGTACTAAGTAGTTGTTATAATCCTCCCTTCTGAGCTAGTCGCCTTGTACTCTAAACTGATCATCTTGTACTCCAGTAGCAGTACATGATGAAACTATACTAAGCACTTTGAGTTTCATTGAGCTTTGAAAGGGATATTAAATACCTAGTTTTAGCGGGAATACACTCTATAAGTTGTTGACTAGAATACCTTGAATAGGTATTAATATTTGGGTGACTAATCGCTCATGACCCATGAATGAAGTCTGCAATTTTTTAGTCACGATGCAATTAGAAGTGAGTCACATCATGTTAGTTGGCTTGAAATAAATAAGTTGTGAATATTTGATGTTGATGACCCTTCGTAAGTTGAGGAAATAGATTTTAGAAATCTTGAATGGTCTCACCATCTATACATCTATTGAGCAAACATAATGAGTCAAATATTTTACTAAATTATATGTTTTGAGGATATTGAACATGATATACTTATGTATTGAATCCAAATCTGACTCACTGCATATCCAGATTAATCCCCCATACTCCTAGTACATGGTAGTATTGAACATTTCCCAATTTGTGTTTTTATTCTTAGTAGGTAGTCTATTTTACTTATCACCACCATAGCATATCTTTAAGGGCTATCAAATGAAGTTGGGTGGGTACACATGTTGGTTATAAACCTCCGTTTGTTGTCTAAATACCCATAGTCCATAATAGGGGATCAATAGATACGCTGACTGCATACTTCATGAATATCGGTTCACGGCATTAGGGGGAGATAATGAGCCCAAATTTAATGAAATGCTGAGAAGTTCCATGGAATGGAAAGATCTTCATTAGTTAAGAAATCCACGTACTAGTTAGATTGGACTGGAAGTTCAGAAGATAATTTATTTGCGACATTAGCAAATAATTTGCCAAATATATTTATTGATCATACTGATCATAAAAGAGTGACTATGCCCCATGTACCTTCCCCAACTTGGACCAAATATATTTACCGATACTCCTTGACGCCAGAAGTGTAGGAGATCTATCGGTGTAAGAGATAAGAACCACTACTAGATCTAGTAAAGAAAATTTGTCACTCTTAAAATCTAATAGAGGATTATGTCTTGAAGACGTTCATCCAGAAGGTGAAAAACCTCCCAGTAAACTTATCGGTATACTAAATAATTATAATACTGGGGATGCAGAACGACCAAATCTGAATATCTTTGGGAAATGTCTATAATCTCATTGACTTAAATATTGCCATGAACTATTATAAATATGAGAGAAATTACGATAAAATGTTATAGTTGTTGACAACACAATTGCCTTTACAAATTGCTGATTATATGATAATCTGGATCCAGAGTTAGGCACCGAAAGTGCCATGACTATTTAACATATAAATGACTAATTAAGGCATAGCGCGACTCGCTAAAATGAATATATTCTCTTTATAACAATACACCATTGAGCGTTAACCCTGAAGGTTATAAATGGATGTGTGCACGAAAGAGAAATAAGAATAACGAGGTGATATGATATAAAGCGAATTTGTAGCTTATGCGCTCACGTAGATACCCTTTGATTCTAATCAAATATACTCTCCCACGGTAATGACATTAAGTTCCCCTACATAATATCATTGGCAGAATAATAAATTTAGATATGCAATTAATATTTATTTTGAGAAATCTCTAATGGATTTATAATTTTCCAAATGAGAAAATGAAAATCGTAACGTGTATGATATTAAATTACAATGGTCTTTATATGACATGAAACAGTTAATAATTGACTGAGTATTTTTCCTCTTGAAGAAGGAATATGTATTTATTATGTGTCATTATGTATTCTTTAAAGAGTTGCAAATGGAGTTATTATTCTCATTAAGAAGGAATAATATGTATCATTATGTGCTCAATACAGAGTTGATAATGAACTTATTTATTATCTCAGTCAATATTGAGGGTGTAAACATCAATGAAATATCTAAAGAGCTTGATGATGTCAGTTCATGTCTGAAGATTGAGTTTTTCCTTGAATGAATTTTATACACCAGTTAGCCTACATCTAATAATCTCTTGAAGTAGATAAGAAACCGTTTAGACTCGGTGAGGATACCTTAAAAAATCCTTACTTCATTGTCGTTGGAGCACCATTTTAGAACTAGAAGTTCCATAGTCGCAACAAGCATGATATTTGCGATGAAATTGCTAGCAACATCTAGAGCTCCTTCTATAATGAAATATTGGAATAGTGTTTAATATATTCTCCGAGTTACAAAATATTTTGGCATTTAGGGGAGAAACAAATGTATGGTTTGATAGGCTACTTGGGTACTGTCTATTTTGTTTGATTCCCGTGATGCCAAATCCCAAACTGGTTATACAATGAATTACTCCCAATGTCCTAAAAGAGGACAATAACACTTGTGTTGCACAAATGATATATGAGTGTGTTAAAGAATATTTGACAACGCATATATAGCGTCAAAATTCAACCCATATGAGCTCTAGAAGAGTCAAAAAATTATTGTGCAAGATATTCACTCTAGTGACAATCCAGAAGATTTGTCCAATCCATTTCTACAAATTTTTGGAAATATATTTTGTGTAGGATTTGAAGATTGTTATCTTGAGGGGAGTATCATTTTACATGGATCAATCCTGAAGATTGGGTCTTGACGATTAACCGTCGTACTCTTTTCTTTAGTTAAGTTTTTCCCCACGGGGTTTTTCCTTAATCTAGGTTTTTAATGAGGCAGCTAATATAAAAAAAGGATACACATACATCATGCACTTTTTTCCTCAACTAGTTTTTCCCCACTGGGTTTTCTTAGTGAGGTTTATAACGAGGCATGCGTATGATATAGTAATATTAAAAGGGGGAATGTGCAAATAAATACTTAAATAGACAAATCCCAAAATCTTGAAGATTATACCTTGAAGGTTTATGATTATTGGTTTATGGTTGTACTCCTTTTTTCTTTAGGGTGTGTTTTGACTAAACAAAGAAAATGGAAGTCAAAGGAAAATGACACTTAGTCAATGGAAAACAACACATCTTTTCCGGAAAATGACTTCCCCTTATTTTTGGGGGAAGTCATTTTCCACTCTCTCTTCAGCATAACTAGAGAGGCAACTAGCAGAAAATGTTTTCATCTTCTTCCACCATCTTCTCCAAGACTTCTTCCACATCTTTCCATATCTGATCTACGGCTGTGGAAACCACCGGAAACCATGGCTTCTGGCCGCGAAAACCAGCTGATTTTCGTCTTCTTTCACCGTCTTCTCCAAGACATCTTTTCATTTTCTTCCACATATTTCCAGATCTGATCCATAACTGCGAAAACCACCAGAAACCATGATTCTAGCTGCGGAAACCACGGGAAACCAGTTGGTTTCTGACTGTGGAAACCAGTTGGTTTCCGTTCTGGTTTTCGCTCCCGGAAACCAGTGGGCACTGGTTTCCGTGAGCAGAAACCAAATTCTTTGTTTATTTTGTTTTTTTAATTTTTTTCTTTTTATCTTTTAATAATAATAATAATAATAATAATAATAATAATAATAATAATAATAATAAATCATTAAAAACAATTCTTCTCATTTTTCGGAAAATGAAACAAACACATCAAGACAGTTTTCAGGGATGCAACCAGACACTGGAAAGGAAAATATTTTTCAGAAAATGACTCATTTTCTGAAAAACATTTTTCAGAAGTTATTTTCCTGTTTTCCAAACGGACCCTTAGTTATGTTTTTCCCACTGGGTTTTCTTAGCATAAGGGGTTTTTTTTAGGCAACCCTTACAACACATGATTATACATACATCGTGTACTCTTTTCCTTTACTAGTTTTTCCCGCAGAGTTTTTCTAGAAAGGTTTTTAACGAGGCATGATCACGAGAAGATAATGTCCAAGGGGGAGTGTTACGAAGATTTATATTTGTGGCCATTATGCTTTAGTGGTTAGTTATGTTTCCTAGTTTGTAGGGAAGCATATATTATACAATGTTATTTTGTTGGCTGGATGAATGAGAATTCCCCATACATTTCCCTGAGTACTCCATATTATCGTTTTCCATTTACTCTTTCTTTCTATCTCCTATTGTGCGATAAGGTTTTCACCGATGATCAATCACACAAAAAAACTAAAAGTTCATAACACCAACTACTAATGTAGTTTATCAATAAATTTTTAATTTATAATTTTAAATACTTTGTATTAAACTTTTAATAAAGTTTATTATTTTAACTGATTACCCATCTTAAATATGAATTATTATTTTAATTAGAAATATCTATATTCAGAACTTTTTCATATCAAATTAACATAATTATTATATTAAATAAGAAAACTATATAATGAATTAAGCTCATATCTCCATTTTATATATATGAAAATAATTTAAATATTTTAAATCAGTATCTCGTGCATCGCACAAATGACACACTTGTTTTTCAAATAAAAAACACCAATAAATACGGAGTAGTAAACGAAAAGAGGAAATGGGGTGCAAGAAATTTCTTTAAATGCTAAAATGTTGGGCTTGAGCACCTCAACTTGCTTTTTCCCTATCTTCCTAAATACAAAATCACACATAACTTCATTTATAATCACTATTATAAAATTACACATAACTTCAGAGTTAATTACCGATTTGGTCCCTCGACTATGAGAATTTCACCAATTTGGTGCTCAAGTACCAAAATTCCTCAATTTGGTCCCAGACTATGTCATTTTTACCCGATTTGGTTCTCAGTGTAATTTACCGGTCAAACTAAAAAGGCAAATTGAGGATTTTAAAAAAACATCTTCTTCTTCCCTAACTTTAACTCGTTTGTTTTATATAGCAGTCGAGAATGCAGTCCAACGCAGGCGACTCGGTGGCCTCAACGCCGAGATCGGAGCACCACCAAAACCTCGACGACGGTGGCGTCTCCATGCAGCAGCTACCACGCGTCCGCTTCATGTGCAGTTTCGGCAGGAAGATCCTTCCCCGGACTCACGACAATTAGCTCCGCTACGTCGACGGCGACACGTGCATAATCGCGTTGAACCACCACGCGTATTTCTCATCCCTCCTCGTTAAGCTGTCCAAGCTCGCCGGCACGGCTAGCGTGGTCGTGAAGTACCAGTTTCCCAACGAGGACCTCGACTCGGGTTGATTACGGCTACGATGGACGAAGATGTGGAGAATATGATGGAGGAGTATGAACGGGAGGCGCAGAGTCACAAGTCGGCGGCGTGTCTGCAGCGTTTCCTTTTCCCGATAGACGTCGATTCAAGAACCAGCACGATTAACTCCATCCTCGACGGCTCGGCTAAGCGCGAGCACTGGTTCGTCAACATGTATCATCTCTTGCTGAACCCATTACAAATAACAGCCACTTCGTGAATACTGATGTACGGTTATAGTTGTTGGTTAAAATACATATGATTTCTCAAGTTTTCAATCATGGATTGTGCGATTAGGGTTTGATATTTGGAAATTCTAGGAAAATAATCTGTATTTCTAGGGTTTGATATTTGGAAATAATCTGTATAACCCAACAATAAAGCGTGGAGATGAAAATGGACAAGGGAAATAAAGTGAAATTACAAATATGTCCTCGCTTTTATTGCTTTAAAAATGTTGGTTTGACTATATGACCAAATCGGGTAAAAATGACATAATCGGGGATCAAATTGAGAAATTTTAGTAGTCGAGGATCAAAATGGTAAAATCCTCATAGTCGAGGGACCAAATCGGTAATTAACTCCATAAATTCATTTATAATCACTATTATCCACCTACCTACTCTATATATCTGTTCATAACTACTTTTTCAACCTACTGAAGCACAAAGAGAACCATGACCTTCCATTTGGAAGAGTCACTTCGTCCCTAAACCACTAGGTCATTAGCACCTCTTATATCTATTTATTTTAGCATCACCACTTTTATTTATACAATATATATATATATATATATATATATATATATAATATTTTATAGGAATTAGGGTCAAATAGGCCATCCAACTACATACCAAAATTACAATTAGGCCACTGAATTAAAAAAAAAACAACAATTGGATCCCTGAACAACACAAATTCTTGCAATTTAATCTAAAATGACTTGTTTACCTTTTAATATGATGACGTGTCGGTTTCTTTATTTAAAAATAATTTTTAAATTTTTTAAAATAATTTTTAATTAAATAAATATTAAAAAAGCAATCGGAGACCCCTTCGTGTCCGGCTTCGTCTAGCCATGGGGGCGAAGGGGCCCGGCTATGGAGACGAAAGGTTCTCCATGACTGGCCGGAGACGAAGGGGTCTCAGGCTGTTTTTTTTTTTTTTTTTTTAAATTTTTAAATTTTAAAATATTTATTTAATTAAAAATTATTTTAAAATAAAGAAATCGACACATCATCATATTAAAAGGTAAACAATTCATTTTAGATTAAATTGTAAGAATTTGTGTTATTTAGGGACCCAATTGTTTTTTTTTTTTTTTTTTAATTTAAAGTTCAGTGGCCTATTTTATATGTTCTCTTTACAATACCCATATTATTAGGATTGACAATAGGTAGGTACTTGTGTTGTTTAGTCATTGAATTGTCAAATTTGAATAAGAATATATTTAGAACTACTCGAACACTAGTGAATAGTACTCATGCAATTCTAAACCTATTTGACACTGCCTATATAGTACTCAAAATCACTTCGAAACCTATTTAATGCACGTGCATGCTTGTACACACAATTTGAGTATCGGACATGAGAATTTCACTACTATCCGAACACATTACAAACTCAACTATCAACTACTCAAATCCATTTTATTAGGATTTAGGAGGTCAGGTAATTGATATTATTTTACCTATTGTCATCTATAGATATTATTTTTATTATCCGAATTAAAACTCAAAAAATAACCATCAAAATTTTGAATATTTAAAGCAACCCAATCTAACGCGCAGAGTATAATTTGTAAAAAAGAAAAAAAACTGTGAAAATTGAAACAGAAAAATAGAAAACCGAAAAATGCTTCAGAATTATAGCCGTTGAAGAAGTATTATTATGCATGGGCAGCTCAACTGGTCACAGAGGTGAAACTTTGGAAGAATGACCAGGGATCGAATTTCGCCTCTGTGGTTCATGTTCAGTTGAGTTACCATGATTTACATCCTCCCAAATGCTCTGTCGGGTCGGGATGTGGGGGCCCTTAGGGCTTCCTTTTGGAAGAATATTTTTAAATTTCATATATAGATATGAAATACAATTTGGAATAAATCAACTTAATTATATGAATTTTTTCTATAAAGTTATCTAAATATGTACATGATTAGAGATTATATTAACCATACAAAATTTTAATTTTAATTTTGTATGTTATGAAAATAGATACTTGACTAAATATATAAAAGTCCAACTATATTATTATATTGTACATTTTAACATCTTTTTATTTTTCTATTTTTATTTTAAATTCATAATAACAAAAATAAAATTCCGTGCAATGCATGGATAAAACACTATATTTAAAAAATACAATTTGATAAATATCATAAATTAATTAGTAAAATATCATTTATGTGTATAATAATTAAATAAAAAATAAATAATTCAACTATGTGAACCAATAATTTCAAAATGAAATTAATGTACAGATAGTCAGATACAAATAAATATAGCATGATTACATTTACTTTAATTAGTTTTAATTCCCTTAATGATATGACTTTTCTTTATCAGTTTTTTGATGGGAGACTAAATGAGTGTTTGGGTTGCTGAAATTTTTTTTTTTTTAAAATACTTACTAATAAAAAATAATTTTAAAATATTTTTTTACCCCTCATAACATGTGTAAATCTTATATTTTTTAAAAATAAAATTTGATAAATATCATAAATTAATTAGTACAATATCCTTTCTGTTTATAAATTATAATAATTAAAAAAATTAAATATGTGAACCAATGATTTCAAAATGAAATTAATATACAGTTACAATCACTACAAAAAAACACAAGAATAGCGACGAACGAATTCCGTCGCTAAATAGTGAAAATCCGTCGCTAAAGTATTTAGCGACGGATTAGCGACGGAATTCGTCCGTCACAAAAACCCTCCTCGCTAAAAGTTAGCGAGACAATTAATTTTCCGTCGCTAGGCTTAGCGACGGAAATTTCCGCCGCTAGCCGAAATATATCCGTCGCTAAACTCCTTACAACGACGGATCCGAAGAGGACTATTGCGAGCAAATACCGACGGAATAGTCCGTCGCCATAGTTAGCGACGGAAATTCCATCGCGAAAGCAACAACAATTCCGTCGTTAAACTGCTACTACTATGCTCCGCGACGAGATTTACAACGACTTAGCTACGGATTTTTCCGTCGCTAAATATAGAGACGGACGTAACCTTCGTTACCGTCCATCGTTATATTAACGACGAAAATTATCCGTCGCTATTCTTTTATTATTATTTGAATTTAATTTAATTTAACTACAACTTAGTGACAAAAATATCCGTCGCTAAATTTAACTACGAATTTTTCAGTTGCTATTTCGTTACATTAGTACCATATTTGTCCGTCCCTAAATTTTGAAAATTAATAAAACAATTATACCCGCTAATTAATATCAGAAACATGCATTAAACCTATAATATAGTACTTGAATAATATAATTATAAAATATACTATATTAAAAAGCATTCAAAGTGAATAGCAACAACAAAAGTGTTGTAGTATAATGTTACATCATTAGAACCAGTACCAAATATATTAATAAACATAATCTTAATCATCTCCTAAGATTTCATCATTTGAATTAGCCGAATGTTGAGCTTGAGTACTTGGATTGGATAACATGCCATTGCGACGCAACTCATTCATCAAGCTTGCAATTTGAGCTTACATTTGAACCTGCATTTGAGTTCTTTCAGCTTGCATTTGAACCTGCATTCAAATAAAGCTTATAATAAACAATCATGCATTCATAAACCTCCGGTACCCACAGGCGGTTTAGCCGGAGAAAACACAAGTGCCGGTACCCACATGCGGTTTAACCGGCTAATAAACAACAAATAAACAATCATGCATATTTTTATAAACCTCCGGTACCCACAGGCGGTTTAGCCGGAGAAAACACAAGTACCGGTACCCACAGGCGGTTTATCCGGCAAATAAAGAACAAATGTAAAATGCAGACAAAACAGACAACAAACCTTTTTAATTTCTTCTTCTCTTCTCTTTTGATGATGAATAATAATTATCCTCTGCAACTTAAACAAGTTCGGGTTCCTGCAGATTAGAGAATTAAAATTAAATTAAGAATCAAAACAAATCACATAAGAAGGCAACAAGCAATGCAGTTATGTTTTTTAACAATTTCACAGTATGCCTATTCTTTCACTGGCAAATTCCTTTAAACCAAGCACAAAGTGCATTCAAAAGACTGTTATTGTAGACTAACTTCTAGCATGATCAAAGTCCTCAAGCCAAAGATTGGAATCCAAAAGTTGACAGCACTGTTCTTTTTGAGTATGGATATAAATTTTACTCGTCAACCTACATTGGAATCTAAAGATTTTTCCTTGTTTGGTTCAAGAACAGCCTATGCAAGTCTATTATGAATATAAAAAAGTGAATCAAATAATTTGATTTAACACCAGTTAGAGGTTGAGGTCTTGTTAGGCTACTCACCTCTAATTCTCTTTCTAAAGACAGCCTTTGTACCAAAGATGAGTGCATTTGTAATCTGTGATCAATGTCCTGTTTGCAAGAGAAATTTCAAGAGTTCAGACTTCAGAAAGTAACAGATAAATAGAACAAAATCAATAAATTAATGGATGAAACAACTTGGGCCTTGGGGCATCACTGGCAAGAAAGGCCATAGTCAAGCAACAGTCCATTGCTTGTCACAGTACCAAGTAAAATAACAACAAAATATACGGAGTAGTTCAGATATATCTCTTAATCAAAATTTTTTGTAAAATTTTGTGTTCCTAATTTTGCTTTCAAGTTTAGTTGGTTCTGTTAATCTTTCAAATGATCAAATTAAAAAAGTTGGAATATATGAATGGAATGATAAATGTCTGGAAAGTTGTATCCCTTTCCCATGTCAATCCATGACAACACAAATGTTCTAGTTGGTTAGGTAAATTACATGTGACAATCTAGCTTAGGTTTTATTGAAACATGAGCACAAATGCATAGATAATTTGGTTGAACAGAAGCTTAGGATTTCTTTGGTTCAAAGAAGTTAGATTCCTAAGTATACATCTGCCCTGACAATCATAAACACCTTCAGTACTAAGCACAAAACCATCTATACCTAAAGCCTATAGTTCTGAATACTTAAACATAGTTGTATGTCTCACATTTGAGTAGAGACAACACGTAGATACTAAATTATAACATTTTTCATCTTCCAGTATAGTAAAACTAAATTATTTGAATTTAAGGCAAGTACAGAAATAATTAATAATTGATGTTAAAGACTAATTTTATTCTTTCTAACACTATTATAAAAAAAAAAAAAATGGACCAATACAAAATTCTAATAATGCAAATTCAAACTTCAATAGGGAACCATAAAATTCATAAAACACATTATAAGTGCATAATTAATAAACTAATACCATCATGAATCACAGAGCCCAGCAGATAAAAATTAAAATTTCATTCAATTTTAATACAGAACAAATATATATAATCAATATATTCCATTCATATGATCATATCCATCATTTCAAACCAGATGCATGAAGAAAGACAAAGTATTATGGATCAGAAATCAATATTTATCAGAAAATCAAACAGGCCAACCAAATTCTATTTGAAGAAATTAAATATAAACAACTAAAGCTGCAATTTTTCCCTTCCAAAATTATTCTTTGTGTCAGTTCAGAACATGGATTTCATATATTTGGGAAACAAATCGAGTCCCTTTTTTTTATTGTGTTTATGCCTAGAAGATCAATCTGATACTGAAATCGCTTATGCCCTTTAATTTGGTTCATATAATCAGTTGTGTAAAGAAACACAGCTCTGTCAAGGCTCAGGAACAACAAATATGGAAAACAAAGCCTATGCCTTCCCTGTTATATTATAATCCATATCAACTAACTAGTACAAACTCTCTAAAGACTAAAATTCTCTGAAAGCTGTAAAGGAGGCAGAGGAGCAAGACAAGCTGTAACAGCAACTGTGTTGCTCTGTGCATATCATGAGGTGGGATAACATGACCAAACATTTCAAAAAGAGAAGGAAAACTTATGCTAACTCATTAAATGCAATTACATTACCAACTTGTGTGCAACTATAGTACTACTAAAGATTTTTGACGTATACCTTACATAATTTACAACTTTGGGAGCCCCAATAATATTGATTTCCTAATTCCTACTTAAGGTTAAATTGCAACTACATTACCAACATCTTGTGAGCAACTATAATTTTCTGTAAAAGATTCAAGTATTTAACACTTAAACCCAAATAGCCTCTCCAATTTGTACATATCCTTAACAAAAAATCATGAAGACAGACAGAAATTTTCCTGAGATATGTGAAATGGAGTACCATCCGAAACGTAAATAAGATCCTAAACTTACAGGGCGTGTAGAAGCAGCTGCATATAGATGTCCAAACTTTGCAGAGTTGCAGCCTATCCATACATATATCTAATTAAACAGAGATTAATTTGAATGTTACTCACTTGAGGGGGTGTTGTTCGCTGGAGATTGCCACTGACAAAGACGAGAATGCCGCCGGCGGGTCCAGACGGTGGTGCACTGCTGAATGCGGAGAGAATAGCAGAAATTAAGTCGATGATGTTCTGAGAGCGTGAGAGAATCGGCCTTAGTTTTAGAAGTAATGCAGAGAATCGGCCATAGGTTTAGGCGTGAGAGAATCGGCCATAGGTTTAGGCGTGAGAGAATCGGCCATAGGTTTAGGCGTGAGAGAATCGGCCTTAGGTTTAGGCGTGAGAGAATCGGCCTTAGGACTGACTACTGAGGTGTGGGCGGTCGGAGGCGGTGAGGTGGTGAGAAAATAGCGATGGGGAAGAGATTCTAAAACCCTTAGGACTGACTACTGAGTAAATTTTGATTTATGAACTCCTAGCGACGGATATATCCGTCGCTATGAAATCATTAAAAAATATTGTCTTATAAATTTAATGACGGAGTAGCAAATCCGTTGCTAAGAAATAATTGAAAAAAATGACTTGTAAACTTAACGACGGATTTTCAAATCTGTCGCTAAGAAATGATAAAAAAATTTGTCTTATAAATTTAACGACGGATTAACAAATCCGTCGCTACGAAATCATTAAAAAAAATTGGCTTGTAAACTTAACGACGGATTTCTAAATCCGTCGCTAAGAACTCAATAAAAAAATTGTCTTCTAAATATAACGACGGATTATAAAATCCGTTGCTAAGAAATCATTAAAAAAAAATTGTCTCATAAATTTAACGACGGATTAGCAAATCCATCGCTAATAAATCATTAAAAAAATTTGGCGTATAAATTTAACGACGGAATTGCAAATTCGTCGCTACAAAATCATAAAAAAAAATTGGCATATACATTTCGCGACGGATTTGCGTATCCGTTGCTAAGATGTCTAAATCCCGTACAAATTCTAGCGACGGATATGCGTATCCGTCGCTACACTTGAATCAAGAATACATGCCCTTGAAAGATTAGCGACGGATCAATATTTCCGTCGCTAGTCTGTAGCTATTAAAAATAAGAAATTAACTTGCGAAAATTTCGTCGCTAATCCGTCGCTACTCCGTCGCTATGTTTTGCGCCAAAAATTCCCGCTAATAATAGCTACGTATTTAACGACAACAATTTTCGGTCGCAATATCCGTCGCTAAAATTATATTTCACAAAAAAAATAAAATCGGTCACTAAAATGTCGCTATTCCGTCGTTATATTAGCAACAGAATGTATCCGTCGCTAAATCCGTCGTTATTTCCACTTTTTTTTGTAGTGAATTAAATATAGCATGATTAGAATTACTTTAATTAGTTTTAATTTTCTTAATGAAGTGACTTTTCTTTATCAGTTTTTTTATGGAAAGCTAAGTGAGTGTTTGGATTGCTGGAAAATATTTTAAAATAAAAATACATATTAATAAAAAATATTTTTAAAATATTTTTTAACCCCTCATAACATGTGTAAATGTTATATATATATTTTTTAAATACAATTTGATAAATATCGTAATTTCTGTTTATAATAGGTAAAGAAAAAAATAAATAATTCAAAGATGTGAACAATGATTCACGTTGAGTTATTACCGAAAAAATCAGTCTTAAATCACGGTTAATTGTATGTGACTTTTTCCCGAGTCACCCATCCTGATGGTCTGATTGTTTTAACTCTAGACGGGGATGAATAAAATCCCGTTACTACTACCAATGTCGTCTACAAAGAGATTTTCAATAATGTATAATTCAAGTCATTGATATTATGTTTTTTAATATACAAAGATGACAAAATTGCTATATATATACATAGAAAATATAACTTACATATAAATAATTTCTATAACCGAGTTGCTAGACAACGAGTTAATTAGCGCAATTAATACAAATTATAAACACTGATATATAAAATCTCTACAGTTGCAGCAATGAATGCGTATATCTACACGTTAGCTATTAATTGAGAAATTATTTACTTGAATTCAAGCATTGATAACATTAGAAAACATAATCGGTGCAACTCAATTCTTCAATTATATTATATAGGGAAAATGACATTTTTTCCCCCTGTGTTGTTTACTAATAGCACATTTCCCCCGTGTTGTTTATGTAACCACTTTATCCCCCTCAATTATTTTTGAAGTGGCTATTTTCCCCCCTCTCCGTTAAATAAGTGTTAGGGATGTTAAATATGAGGGTAAAAATGACATTTTACTTATTATTATTATTATTATTATTATTATTATTATTATTATTATTATTATTATTATTATTATTATTATTATTATTATTATTATTATTATTATTATTATTATTATTAGTAATGAATTTGGTTTGCAATATAACTGTGCATTTTAAGCGTGGAGTACTACAGTATATTAGGGCGTTGGGTGGGACTTATTATTATTATTATTATATTATTATTATTATTATTATTATTATTATTATTATTATTATTAATGAATTTGGTTTGCAATATAAGTGTGCATTTTAGGCGTGGAGTACTGCAGTATATTAGGGGTGTTGGGTGGGGTCATTCATTAATAATAATAATAATA
Source organism: Ipomoea nil (assembly GCF_001879475.1). Taxonomy (NCBI): domain Eukaryota; kingdom Viridiplantae; phylum Streptophyta; class Magnoliopsida; order Solanales; family Convolvulaceae; genus Ipomoea; species Ipomoea nil. The sequence continues at coordinate 798,214 of NW_017617864.1, read as the reverse complement.
ATAAGAAGTGAAATGTCATTTTTACCCTCATATTTAACAACCCTAACACTTACTTAACGTAGAGGGGGAAAAATAGCCACTTCAAAAATAATTGAGGGGGATAAAGTGGTTACATAAACAACACAGGGGAAAAATGTGCTATTAGTAAACAACACAGGGGGAAAAAGTGTCATTTTCCCTATTATATAATATTCAATGTTATAATTTATACAATTGTATATCAATCTAAATATTTTTAAAATATTATAACAAATTCATTCCGTGCAACGCACGGGCACAAATAGTTTTTTTAAAATATTATAACAAATTCATTCCGTGCAGCGGGCACAAATACTAAAATTGAAACAGAAAAATAGAAAACCGAAAAATGCTTCGGAATCATAGCCGTTGAAGAGGTATGGTGCTTTCTGGTTTGCTTCTCTCACGTTTGAGACAAAATGGAAAAAAAAAAAGTATGGGCAAAACTATAAATATAGTAAAGATAGAGGGCTCAATCTAAAAAGCATCAAACCATTCACTTTTATCGATTTTTGAAATCCCGGGGGCGACGTCATAAATAAAAAGAAACTTGGGAACGAACGTCAAAACTATGAGAAGTACATGAAAGAAATACTCTCCCAGTGCCGAAGTGAATTGCTGTCGTACTTCAATTGCGGCAGTTTCGCTTCACGAATTAGGGCTTTTCAAATATTCATCGTACAAAAGAAGAAGAAGCCCGATTTCCCAACTTTCAGCTAAGCAAGGAAGAAGTAATGCCAGAGTCTGATATTAGGTATTTTTTTTTTAAAATTTAATTATTTTTACTTTCGCATAGCGGGTAGTCCCTGAACTGTGTTTTAGTTAGACCAATTAAGTTTATTGTCCTGAAATCTATTCCTTGAAGTGTATTTTGTTCGATACTGACCCCATTGTGTGCAAGTTGGAATTTTTTTTATGACTTAGTCTTTAATTTTTCTTTTTTGCAATTTTTGATGTTCGTTTTAATAATTTTTATTTCCTGAACTGAATGTCGATTCCATTTCTTTTTGCATGGTCAGATTGAGGGATGATTTGTTGATCTTTCCGTTTAGTATACATAGTTATTGCTTCGCAATCAAAATTTTTGAGTGTGGTTACTAGTTCAAGTTCATTAATTTGAGTTTTATTAGTTTATCTTGTATAAATTTGCATTTACGAAATCTTTTTCTTTCATGTGGTTTGTTTACATGACTGTTGGGCATTATATTTTGATTTGTTCTTTTTCTTTGTGATGAATTCATTCTTTGAGGTTGCTTTTGTTGGATTTGTAATTATTTGCTTTTTTTACTAGGCAAATGGGCTGTATGTATTTATTTTAGATGCGTGGTTACGTTGAACAGCTGCTGCATATCTTAAGAGTGTAGGTGTACCTTTTTACAGATTGGATTTTACAAATTACAAATACCACTTCTGGTAAGCAATTTTCTTATTATATTGTAGGATTTGCAGGTTAGACCCTTGTTTGTTCTCTTAGTTAGACATTGACATCTTTGTGTTCAATCATAGGTTGTCTCTTAAGTTTCTTGAATGGCTCCTATAGATGTTGTTATCAGTTCTGACGATTCTAGTGAAGATTCAGAGTTGCGAGCAATAGATGAATACAAAGATGAGTCACCTACAGTGGACTCTGCCTCTTCTGATTTTAGGGTTCTTCCAACATGGGCATCAGGTTAAAGATTTTATTTTATTTTAATTTTTCGCTAACCTAATTTTCAGGTTTGAATATAACAAAATTTGACTAAATCTCAGATCACAGTCGTCCCTCTGCAAGGGGTCCTTCTCCCAAAAGAACAGCCTCTGCAAATGGAAGTTCTTTTAATTTTAATGGGGTGAATGCAAGCTCTTCAGTGCGTCCATCTTATGGTGATAGATTTGGAGCTTCAAGTTCTAGGGCTTCTGCTGATGATAGAAATGGTAATATGGTTCTGCATTGTCATTAAAATTTTAGACAATATTGGTTGGTGATTTAAAATTTCACATGTTTGACACAGATCATGTCAAGAAGAGGGCGCTTCCTGCTTCTTTTTATCCTTCTGGTCCTTCTTCCAGATCCAGTTTAGTAGAGAATGTTGGCAGCAGTCAGATTCGTCAAACCCAAGAAAAATCTTATCAATCTGCTTGGTCAACTCCAAAAGATGCAGCTGCTATCCATTTGAAAGACCATTCCAGCAGGGGCATTGGTAATGGATTAGTTGTCAATGATAACAAGGGAAACAGAATACTACCTCCATTTTTGATGCATAGAAAATCTGCTTCAGGTGCTTTGTATACTGGTGTGAATGATCCTCTACATCATCCTGGGATGGGTGATGAGAGAGCAGCAGGAACTGATGAGAGGCTGATTTATCAAGCTGCTTTACAGGTGTTCTTTGGTGCCTTCAATTTTAATGCTTTTTCTATCTTGTATATATCTTTCTTATTTACAAGGGGCATGGTAAGCTGCTTTCAGTTCCTTATTTCATTTTTTATTAAGTTTTAGTGTGACAGGACTTCATTTCCTAGCAACACAGTTTTTCTTATGCCAAGCATCCTGCTAGAAATAAATTAATCTACTTACATTCCTTTATTTGATTGCTTGATTTGGGGGTTCAGCATTGGTTTTGCATAAGCATCTGAAATTGTTGCAAGTACTGTCATGTAGACATACAATCTTCAATATTGTATGTCTATAGGTTCTTTGTGAATACAAGATATAATTTCATGGTCCACTTCATTAAGGCTAGTAACCTCATTTATATTTGTCTAGTTTTTGTTAAAACTTTTTCTTTTTGTTGTTTCCTAGTTTGATTGGCTTCCAGTCATAAGGTCTTTATGCTGTAAGTGTAAAACTTTTAGTCATCCCAGTGTAATGACTCTGAATTTCAAAATGCTTGTATTCCTTACAATTGGAAAGGTATAACTTATAAATGAATGTTCCATCAGAAGCTCATGGCTTTTGGATGTGTTTCTTTGTAATATTTGATTGGGATCTCTTAGACTATCGGTCTTAAGATGCAGGTGGTTACATTTTGGTATGAATATATCTGTCACTTCCTTGCAGGATTTAAATCAGCCCAAGGTAGAAGCCACATTACCTGATGGTCTTCTATCAGTTTCTCTGTTAAGGCACCAGGTCTGTATTCTGCTTAATTTAAGTGCTTTTGTTTTCTTTTGGTATTTGTGGTTCTTAGTTGCCATAATCTCAATCTTCAGAGGATAGCCTTGGCATGGATGCTTCAAAAGGAGACTTCTAGTGTACATTGTCTGGGTGGAATTCTTGCTGACGATCAGGTTACTTATTCAGTAAAGCCATTATCCTTAATTTTCGTAACTTCTGATCTTTCTTACGTAGCTTATACATTATGTAACAGGGCCTTGGGAAGACTGTGTCAATGATTGCAATTATACAGACACAGAAGTCTTCACAGGAGAAAGCTAAATCTAAAAATGTGGGAGTTATGAAAGCTCAAGCCTTGAATTTGGATGACGATGATGAAAATACTGGTACTACTTCTCAGGAACCAAAACAGAGTGCTGAACCTGATGACTTTCAGGTGATTCCAGAAGCAAGTACTATGAAGGGATTTCGTAGAAAGAGGCCAGCTGCAGGCACATTGGTTGTATGTCCAGCCAGTATTCTTCGACAATGGGCTCGGGAGCTGGATGAGAAAGTTACAAATGAAGCAAGACTTAATGTGCTGATCTATCATGGAGGAAATAGGCCTAGGGATCCTGTTGAATTGGCAAAATATGATGTTGTTATAACAACATATGCTATCGTGACAAATGAAGTTCCAAAACAGCCGGCAGTTGAAGATGATGATGATGAGCAAAAGAATGGTGAAAGATATGGATTTTCTTCTCAATTTTCTAATTACAAAAAGCAGAAAAACACATATGTTAAAAAGAAGGGGAAAAAAGGTAGGAATGGAATTGATACAGATGATTTTGATCCTGGTTGTGGTACACTTGCTAGAGTGAGCTGGTTTAGGGTTATTTTGGATGAGGCTCAAACTATAAAAAATCATAGAACACAAGTGGCTAGAGCCTGTTGCAGTCTTAGAGCGAAAAGAAGGTGGTGCTTGTCTGGAACACCTATACAAAATTCCATTGACGAGCTATTCAGTTACTTCAGATTTCTAAGATACGATCCCTATGCTGACTACAAAACATTTTGTAGTGGTGTCAAGTACCCAATAGCTATGAACTCGATACAAGGTTACAAGAAGCTTCAAGCAATCTTGAGGGCCATTATGTTGCGCCGAACAAAAGGTGATTATACTTCTGTCAATCTAATACTTTTAGTGTTTAGTGTTTTGGTTTTTCTACTTTGGAGGGATGGCAAAAGTAATTTTGTTCCTTAGTTGTAAACTTGTACTTCCTTTGTTCCCAACATGGAAATACAATATTTATTACTTTATTACTCAAAACACCCTTTAAAAAACCTACTACATTTATTATAAGAAAAATTTACAGTGCATTTATCATGGGAAAAATGAAAATATAGTATATATCACTTAGTCAATAGTCAATACATTAAATTTATTTTCCTAAATTCGTATGTCCAGTTAAAGAGGACATACTTTTGGAATGGAGGGAGTACTTATTACTGAACTTTGAAAACATCAAAACACAATTTTATTACTTTCTTAATATGAAATTACAAATGCAAGTGGTAATTGTGTTTGGATCAGAGATGGGTTGCAGTGGTGGGGGTAAGAATGATGGTGAATAGTTGGTGATAATGGTGGTACAGGGCAGTTGTTGGCAATAACAATTTGGGGTGGAAGTAGGTGGTGGGCAGTTATGGTAACAGTAATAACAGGTGGGTGGCGATTGTGGTATTGTGGTGGTGGGTGGAAGTATAGTCGTTACTGTAATAGCTGTGGGTGGTGGTGGTGGTGGCTATGGTGGTTGGTTGCTGGCAGTGAGAGTGGTAGCGGGTGGATATGGATGGTGGTGATGGGAGTATGGGTGGTGGACTCTATGGTTCATGTGCGTTCTCCATTTTTAAGAATAAAGCGAGAAATGTTGCAAGTTTACTGAGGAAACTTTGGCAAATATCTTGTTTTCCAACTTCCTTTGTTAAAGATTATTACTGGAAAGTGGAGTTTTCTTTTTTCTATCATAGAGCCAGTTCCTTTTGTGAAGTTTTCTTTTTCTAATATAAAGCTAGTTCTTTTAAAATACAAAACTATATTTTCCAAGCACTTAAAGTATGGTTAATTTCTTTAAAACAATTTGTGCTCTAAATGTATCTTGGTTCTTAGGAGTTTCCAATTCTATGGTAGACTGGTAGTATACATGCTTTTCTGTCACTTGGAATGGCATAAGTTTGGGGATTCCAATCAATTAATTTGTTAGAGTAGAGTTGTTCTACATCTTTTAACTTGTGATCATTGGTTTGAACATTTCGTTTCTTAACGTGGATGCCTGCTCTGATTGTTTACTGATTGTCATTGACAGATTCATCTTTTATCATCATTTTAAGGATGACTGAACTATCTTTCATATAGACTGTTAACCCCTGCTGTAGATTCCTTATTCAATAAGAAAGGGGAAATGTATCTTTTTCCAAAAATAATAGTGGGGAAAAAAATAGTGAGGCAGGCCTCTTGACAGTCAACTAGCCTGGTTAATTTTCAAGCTCTATCTCTGCATAGCGATGTACTTAGTGGATTTTCCGGCTCACTTTCTGCATGATATGTACCTCAAATTTATTTGATTCTCACCTAAATTTGATTAGTATGCTTTCAATGTTGATGTTGAGCTTCCTGAGCAATATTGGTAACAGATTTGGTAGGTTCAAAATTACAACTGAGCATTGAACTGACACCAAAGAATGTTAATGCATTACCTAAATGCTTTGCACTAATTTTTGAAGTCTCAGAGAATGTGTTACCTAGAAGAATGTAGGTCTTATGTAATCATTACCAAACTTTTTTCTTCCTCAGTTGAGGGCCAATCTGACCTTAGAACTTTCATGTTTGGTGGAGAGGGTTAATGAAGAAATGTAGTCTATTTTGCAACAAAAAAATACTACTAATAATTATTATTATAATAATACTTTATACTTTATTTGACTTTGTCCTTTTATTCTTTCTACCAATCTCTTGCACTTTTAACAGTTAAGTTTGCTAGGAAGTATAGATGTTTATACTATTCTTGTAATGCTGAAATATTAGATGTTAGAAGTTAATAATCTTCAGTGTTTTATTCTAGGTACATTGATTGAGGGCCAGCCAATTATTAACTTACCACCAAAAACTATACATTTGAAAAAGGTGGCTTTCTCTGCTGAGGAGCGTGATTTCTATAACAGGCTAGAAGCTGCATCGCGCTCACAATTTAAGGTGCCTGAATGTTGTGCTAAATTATTAAATTTTACTATTGTCTTCCCATTGTTTTTAATTGATATGAAGGATATAGCTATGTTATTCCAAATCTTGAACTAGTGTTAGAGATTTTAATTGTTCAAAGCTTCATTAGCAAGGCCAATAAAGCTTGAACCTGTACAATAACTTTGATGTATCATCATAATGTCATATTAAATAATGGTGAGCAATCTGTAGAGAAAGATCTTTTTTAACATAGATGAAGGAATTCTAGAATCAGCATAGGTTGTAGGAAAAGATATGTTCTAAAATGGGAAGCTACTCATTCATGCTCCTAAAATGTCATTTTAAGGATGGATGGGATTTCAGGTTTGTGAAATGGAGGTGGGGTATTCTTGGCAGGGTGCATTTGATAGATTGGGGTTGGGATGTGATCTTTAAGTCATTGACTGGGGTTGCATTTTGGGAGGATTTCTTATTTGAGGAATAAAGGTTACCTTACTAGAATTGATGGCGGCCAGCTAGGTGGCAAATAAATGGAGTGATTTCGTCTGTGGTTGGGTTTTGGAGTAGAGAAATGCTTAAAATCCTGGAACAGATGCATGAGCTTGACAACAAATGAACTGGACAGACCTTGAAAGTAAATCCAATGGTTAATAGAAAGGGAGAACTTTGGGTCCTTGGGACAAGGAATTCTTGTCTGTGATTTTTAGATCTTATAGCTTCTAGAAATATACTCGAAAGTAGTTTTTCAAAAGCCATAAGCTTTTTTCTATTAAGCATTTAAGCTTATCCACAACGCTTTTTGCTTCTCGCGTAGGGGTTGCATTACTGACCATTTACATGTCATTGTAAATCATATATATAATATATATAACCAAGTGTTAAAAATTGATTTTGTGGTCCTGTTTCTTTTTGTTAAAAAATGTCACTGTCAGTTTGTGCTTCAGTGTTAAAAAAATGTTACAAAAATGTCACTCTCGTCCAGTGTTATCAAGGCGACGCCTAGGCGTCCGGTCGGTCGAGACCGAACGCCTAATGTGCTCGCCTCGCCTAAGTGCAGAATACAACCCAAAACCCCACCAAACATACATGGGCTGAACCTACACACTAAGGCGAGTTGACCGGTGTAATTTTCAGCCGGAGAAGTCGCCGGAATCTGCCTCACGCGGCGGCGCGTGGCGTCGGAGCAGCTGCTCAGCGGCGGCGCGTGGTGGCTCTGATGGCGGCGCGGTTAAAGCTCCGGCGTCGTCCTCCTGTTCCGAGCAAAGCCCACTACCTCACTCTGGCATTTTATCAATAAATACTAGACTTCTCACCACCCTAGGAAAAACTATTCATCTTCTCAAGACAACTTGAAGTAAATAGGGTTATAAAAAGGCTTCCCAAGACAAGATATTTTCAATATACAATAAATACTTGACTTCTCACCATCCTAGGAAAGACTATTCATCTACTTCAAGTAAATAGGCCAGCAAAGAGGCTACCCAAGACAAGATATTTTCAATATATATATACTTTTTATTTATTTAATACTCATCGCCTAGTCGACTAGGCAGTCGGTGGCATCTCGCCTAGAAAGTCCGCCTTGATAACCTTGCTTGCTCTCGTCACTTTGTTGTGATTTCACTCTCATCAAGTTTGTGTTCCATAAAATAATGGTAAAAAAGCTATTATGATGAATATTTTTCATACACAAAAATAGGGATGAATATACTTCAAACTTTTTGAGTACTTCCTTGTCAAGAGATGCTGATCTTTCCATTAGGGGTTGTTGATTTGAATGGAGGATAATAGGATATAGACTAGCAAAGAAGTGAGAAGACATGAAAAAATATGGGAATTTCTTGGCATCTCTTTTAATAAGATGATGAAAATATGGAAGCCACATTTGAATCAAGGTCGCAAGTTGGGACTAACATGGGCCACCACCAGAGACCATAAACCAAGTTATTTGGACTTGGAAGAAATGCTAAGACATAACAATGAGAAACCAATAGGCGTTGAGTAGAAGTGAGTTAATCTAAATTAGTATACCTAGGAAGAAAGTTTCACTCAGTCACCTGTGTGGCTGTGTCTGGGCCTTCTCTATTAAAATTTCTGGGTCAGTAAATGTTTGATTCCATTTTGGCATTCTAATTTGTTTAAGGAGTTAATGCCATTTTTGGTCCTAGATTTATATGCGGCAGTCCACTTTTAGTCCTTTTTTATTAGAACATCCACATTTGGTCCTAGTATTATTGTGGCATGACCATTTTTGGTCCTCTATCAACAAAATAGTTTTAATGCCGTTCAATACAAAGTCATTTTGGTCTTCAATTATGATTTTTTTCAAAAAAATAAACATAAAAATATAACGGCGTCAACTCACTTTGTATAAACATGATCGAAGTGCATTTGAATTTAACGACATTTCAATGATTTTGTTGATGGAGGACCAAAAATGGTCATGCCACAATAATACTAGGACCAAATGTGGATGTTCTGATAAAAAAGGACTAAAAGTGGACTGCCACCTATAAATCTAGGATCAAAAATGGAATTAACAGTATTGTATTATGATGATATACAATTCTTCAGTTTAGCTTTATGTGTTTCAGATAATGCTCTGCATTGGTTGGGGGGTTTAAGTTCTTTCTGTTTTTGTCCGCAATGTATTCATGCTTCAGATAAACCCTGACTTTTCTGAGTTTTCTCCATACTGTATCAGTTTAGTTTAGTCTTTATTTAATTTTATCTTTTTAAATGAATTCCTCTAACTTTCATATACTATCTTCTCATAGGCATATGCTGCTGCTGGAACTGTGAGGCAAAATTATGCAAATATTTTGTTGATGCTTTTACGTCTACGGCAGGCTTGTGATCACCCACAACTTGTTAAGGGACAAAGTTCTGACTCTGTCAAAAGAACTTCAACGGAGGAGGTGAAGAAACTTCCCAAGGAAACTCTCAAGAGTTTGTTGAAACTTTTGGAGACTTCAGCCCTCTGTCAAGTTTGCCATGTAAGTTTCTCCTAATCATTCTACTCCCTTTGTTTAGTTGGTAATCGAAACATTAGTGGATCTAAGATGCCTCCCTGAGAACCCATGTGGCTGTAAAGATCATCCAAATCATAGGTCAAATAATATTGAGTTTGTAATAGCTGAGTTGTTGGCAGCCTTTAAAATGACTCTTTAGATACAACAGACTGTTGGAAAGCAATCTCAAACTCATATTTTTTGAGTCATTTTAGACTGCTGGAAAACAATTTTCACACAGAATTGATAGGAAACTATATCAAAGAATGCTTGTACCATTTATAATTAGCAAAGTAGGCATTTTTCGAACAGAACTGTGAAATTTATACACAAATTGAGTAATGAAATAGTAATAGGAACTGTAATCATCTCAGGGGGAATAAATTGATTAACTTTGAAGTTTGTACTAAAATGATATGCAAAATCAAATCTTGGGGAATTTAGCTGTAACCTTTGAAACAAGGGAAGTTCCGAGTGGAATTGTGCCTTTTTGCTATATTTTCATGGGTCAATGCTGCAGATTTTTTTTTTCCTCTGCATTATTTTCTGCTAGAGATTCTTAATTAATCTTTTAATATTTATATGCTTCTCAACAGGATCCACCCGAATATGCTGTTGTCACTTTGTGCAGACATGTCTTCTGCTATCAATGTGTATCTGAGTATTTGACTGGGGAAGATAATACTTGTCCTGCTCATGGATGCAAAAAACAACTTCATGCTGATATTGTATTTTCAGAGGCTGTCCTTAACAGATGCACTTCTGATAATCCGGATAAAGATCCTCTGAATTTGTATTTATATGATGATAAATCTATAATGGGGAAAAAGTATTGTTCTTCCAAAATCAGGGCTTGTCTTGAAATTCTTAATTCATTTTGTAAATCAGAAGATTCCAGCTCAGATTCTGATATCTTGGTCCAATCAAATGGGGAAACCTCATCTATTGAAAACAAAAACTCAGTTCCACACACAGAAGGTCCAATTAAAGCTATTGTGTTTTCCCAGTGGACGGGCATGTTGGACCTAGTTGAGAGGTCACTAAACCAGTCTGGCATACGATATGAAAGGCTTGATGGCACAATGAGTCTTGGTGCAAGAGACAGGGCGGTTAAAGAATTCAACACCAATCCCAAGGTTGGAGTTTTATATTATATGGTTTCAGTTCAACCAAAGCTTTTAGTTTCTCTTAGATGTGGGCTAGCGAAGTAGTATTAAAATATGTAGAATTTTCTTAGTTCTTTGTTGCCCCCTTTCACATATTATGAATTTTTCTTGTCCTATTCTTCAGAGCTAATATGTTACTAGCTGAAAACAAAAAAAGAGATTTCTTTAATGCTTGGTTAAGTATGTTAAACAAAAAGAATTTTAAAATCCCTATATCTGTTTACACAAGTATTACATGCATGGAAGGCAAGGCTATGATTTGCATGTATCTGGAATGTGCTTTCATGTATGATCCAATGTCAGCATATGAGTAAAATTCTTTCTTCTGTAACTGTTGTGTACTAGGTTTCAATTTTGTGCTGTGTTAAATATTTTCAGAGTATGCCTTAAATTATTGCCCTTTTACAGGTAACTGTTATGATAATGTCTCTGAAAGCTGGAAACCTTGGTCTAAATATGGTGGCAGCTTGTCATGTCATCCTTCTGGATCTCTGGTGGAATCCAACTACAGAAGATCAGGCTATAGATCGGGCTCACAGAATAGGACAGACTCGTCCTGTAACAGTGTCCAGATTAACAATTCAAGACACTGTTGAAGATAGGATTTTAGCTCTCCAGGTTAACTTTTCAACTAAACTCTACATCATCATATCATTTTTTGGATATGAATTACCATATGTTGTATTTCTTGATCCCCTGGTTTCAGTTTGATCAGTTACTCTTTATATATAATACCAGAACTTCTAAAACAATGTTTTGCAAAAGCAAGACTACTTTTGGTGTTTGGGTTGGTGGGGTGGCAGTTTATGCATATTTGTGTGTGTGCCTGTGTAAAATATATGATAAGATTTTTGTTCTTTCCAAAGAATTCTTCTTGTTGGTATGTGCTTTCTATAGCTCTATGATAATTTTGCTTGCATAGACAATGATACCACAATGAGTTTAATAAGGAAATAGGGCGTTTATGACATGCTAGGAAGTAGCAGAACACTAGAAGTGTGGAAGGAAGTCTAGTCCTAGTGCACTCTAGCTCTTGGGCTTTTTAATAAAATGGAATAGATGATGATTCTATGATACACTGAACTCACTTAGAGTGCAAGGTTAGAATGGCATCAAGGGTATGCACTAGAATGAAAGTTTTCCATTTTCCCTTGATTTAAAAAACTGGAAATTGCTATCTACATGGAGTTTCTATTCACCTTTCACTTTATTCCACTTCATTGTTTGGAAGGTATGTGAAATGGATTGACAATTTTGATAAATTAGTTCAAAACCCTTCCCTAATAGCTGTTTCACTTAAAACCACAAAATGAATGATCTCTATTCATACTCCCTAATTTGCTGAAAATTAAGGTAGGTTATTTCTCAATGACTCAATCTCTATGAAACATTGTTGGTTCATCTAAAAAGATAGTTGATAAAGATAATTTGTTTATTGCTTCGAATTGAACCAAAAATGGTGGTGACTAGGGAGATAGTTTTTTGTGACAGCTATGGTGGTGTTCCAGTGGTGGCTATGGTTGTAGCTTATTAGTTGAATAGGGTGAAGGAGAAAACAAATTAAATATCATGTGATGACGAAGCCAAATAATGAAAAGATGAAAGAGTTACTCTTTAATGCCTAGTGTTCGGCTTCTCTTGTACACAAAAACGGATGGGGTTTATCTCAATCTAGTAAAAACCACATAACTCCATCTCTCGTGCACACAAAATATCAAAATTTAAGATTTTTCTTAATATGTTTTTATATTTTACCCTTAACTTGTGGTAGTTGTTGTTGCGTTTCAGGAAGACAAGAGAACCATGGTTGCATCTGCTTTTGGTGAAGATCATGCAGGAGGCACTGCAAGTCGCCTCACTGTAGAAGATCTAAGGTACCTTTTTAGACTTTAAGAAAAAGTTGATTGTTTTATTTTGTCTTTGAGGGGGAAAAAACAAACATTGGTTAGTAGGAGTAGATGTCTAATGGTTAATGATCCGATCGAGCTAGCCTTACGGCTTGATGGGCATTGTTGCATTTCTGCTGGTACCATAAATTTTGCCCCCTTGCAAATGCAGAAATGTAAAGCAGCCAGCTTTTGCTTGTATATATGTAAGAAATGTGTATTATTTTGAGCATTAGCGATGCTGTTATGTAATGATAAAATCTGCTTTGGTGCTTGTGATGTGGATTAGATGTTGGTATGTAGTTTGTGCAGGAAGTTGGGGCATGATAGAATTCATGCATTTCTGTCAGTAATTGTTGCTGTCAATTTGTGGTTACCTTCTTTTTATTTTTGGGTGTAACCCAGGGTATCCACTGCCAACTAATTCCCTCACTGAATTGTAAGCACCTCTAAAGGGTGGACATTTGGTTAAGGATAAATGAGACCTTTCTACTCCATCACACCCTCCAAGTTCCCAGTGTATGCACGTTAGGACACATTGATTAATCCTTTCGTTAAATTGTAGACACCTTTAAAGGGTAAGAAAATTGACTTGGAGATTAAGTCTGCTCCATATCCCATATCAAGAATTAATCCCTTAACGTTTGGTTAATGATAGATGATTTCCTTTTACTTAACCACACCTTTCAAGTTAATTTGTGGTTACCAAGTATAGGTGATGATGATGTCTGAATTCCCCTGTGAAAGTTCTATCCATATGTGTGTTGAGTTTGGCCCCAAATTCAATATTTTTTTGAGAATTGCACTTCTAGATTCAAATTACTATTGAATAGAGATTTTTGTAGCAGATTGCTTGGGGAGGGGTGGGTTGGGGTGTGCAAAAATGTCTCTCAGCTTTTAAATAAGGTTGTATTTTAAAGAGTTGATAAAATTTAAGAATGTGTCAAATAGGCTATCGTACTACACACAATAATGTAATTAAGCCACTGAATTTAAAAAAATTATAATTAGATCCTTGTACTAACCAATTTTATACAATTAGTCTTATTTGTAGGTTTTTTAAGTTGTTAGTAGGTTATTCCTTTTCAAAATATTTTTTTAAAAAATTATTATTTAAAATAATTATTTAAAATTTAAAAAAAGAAATAAAAAAGGAAAAAAAACCAAATTAACTCCGCCGGAGATGAAGAGGGTTTCTTCGTCTCCGGCCATGGAGACGTCTCCATGGCTGGAGACGAAGAAACCTTATTCATCTCTAGCTGGAGACGAAGAAACCTTATTCGTCTCTAGCTGGAGACGAAGAAAAGTTATCTTCGTCTCTGGTTGGAGACAAAGGAACCTTCTTCGTCTTCGATTAGAGACGAAAGTGATATTTTTTTTTAATTTAAATTTTAAATAATTATTTTAAATAATTTTTTTTAAAAAATATTTTAAATTAGAGGTGACTTGTTAATTACTTGAAAAATCTACAAATTGGACTAATTGAATAGAATTGGTTAGTTTAGGGGCTTAATTGTAATTCTTTTTAAAATTTGATGGCCTAATTATATTATTGAGTGCAGGTCAATGGCCTATTTGACCCTTATTCCTAAAATTTATAACCTTGTTTGAAATCTATGACAAAAAAAGTAATGTTTTGTAGTTACTTTGTAAATTTATATATTTAAATATCCAATTAGTCTAACATTCATAAAAATTGTACGAAGTATTAGTTACATAATAAGAAATGATTTTTAGGATACAAAATAACATGCTTAAAATATCCGATTATCTCATATGCAATTAGTATAAAATAATATAATATATAATTTAAAAATTGAGGTTTAGGTCGTGGTGGGGGATGTTCCCCCATCCTCATCTCCAGTGGGAAGGGAAATACTCTCTCCTTCTCTGCCCATGTTTCGTGAAAAAAATCTCCATTCTTATTATCGCATGATATGAATTCTTTCAAATTAGGTTGAATTGTCTAATTAACATATTTAAAAACTAAATATCCAATAATGGTACCCAACATAAAAATTTTTGATTATATTAAAATATCTTTTTAAATAAATAGTGAATAACTTTTTTTTTTTCAAAAAAAAACTTATTTTAAAAACAATTATTATAGAATCTATATTATATTGAAAAGTGGCACCATGTGTCCATGTATTACCCATCAAATGTTATGGAAAACAAAAGAGATCATAAAAGTAATAATTATGATACTATTGTTATTTATATTAAGAAGATTTTTTTATACTAGTATGATTGATTATTATTGTACTATTTTGATTTATATTAAGATTTCTTTTATTAGAAATACAATCAATATTTGGTAAAATTAGTAAAATTGATTTTGTAAGTATTAAGTAATTAGGTAAAATAATTTGATATTTATTATACACTATCAAAATTTTAATAGTTATTTTGTTCTATAAAAACTAATGTACTTTATGTATACTAAAAGTATATTACGGAGTATTCGTGTACTAAATTTACATTATTTGATAATTATATATTAAAAAAATCATGTACTTTCAAGTAATGTATTTTATGTATACAAATAATGTATTTTTAGTATATTAAAAATGTACTTTTTATTTATGGTTCACACAAATGTGTACACTACGGTCCATGAAATAATGATGGTTTGTGTTCAATCATAGGCTAATCACTGAGATCTTTGGGCTCTACTGTCAATCTGCCATTGTGATGCTTGCAATATTTCTAACCAAATCATTATTGCAACGGAGTGTTTAGTTGGGAGGAAGGAATTAGGAAGGAAAAAAATTATAATACGGTGGGAAAAGAATAAGGTAGGAATAATGTAGGAATTCAAATTACATTGTTTGGTAGGGAAGAATAAAATTATTGGGGATGGGAAGGAAAAAGTGGTATAAAGAATAAAATGTCCTTGTGTAATCTATCTACATCTACAATCTATATACCATTCTAATAAGAGTCAATAAATCAATAATGTTAGGCCCTTATCTACAATCTACATCTATCTATTTACAATACATATCTACATCTACAATTTTAATAAGAGCCAATAATATTAGGCCCTTAACTAGAATAAAAAAAATGTCGGTACTACTTGTTTCTTAAAATGAATGGTTCATAGTATTTTGATTTTAGTATTTTTAATAATTTTCTTTATTTACCATTTATTATATTATTTTATTTCCTTAAATAACCTTAAATTCCGTTAGTATAAACTTTATTAACGGAATATTCCGTTAACTATTTATTATTCTTAACTTACTCATTAATTTTTATAAGAAATGTCTTAGGTTCGAACATCATTCCAATTAGAGTTAGCATCGACGTTGTTAAACATATACTACGAATATGTTAAAATGTATTAAAACATAAAATATAAAATTTAACATAAACTTTGGTCAAATAATTAGCCCGACTAAATACATAGCATTCAATGATTATAAATCAAGAACTTTGATAATCATTTGATTTTCTTTCATTAAAAAAAAAAATTAAGTTCAGTTTTTTTTTTTCGTTTAATTAATCTTCTTTTGATTATTGAGAACAAAACTTAATATTCCAATTATGCTTTTATCGATGCATGAAAACTTCTAAAGAAATTTGTAAGTTAATTTTTACTATATTATTATAATAATATCTATTGTAACCTTATATTTTGAATTATTTATTATCATCATCTATTGACAGTAATTGTCATTGACAAACTCTCAAAACAAATTGTCTCAACAGCGAATAGAAATTAAAAAAAAAATTCAATGATTTCATTATTGTGGATGAAAAGTATGTACGCCACTTTATTCCATCGTTATGCTGTGCAACTGTGCATGTCCACCTTGTAATGTGGACACAGTTCTATGTTCATAATTATAATGCTATATATTCATAATTTTTGAACTTCATCATATTCATAATTATTGAACTCTATATTCGCAATTACAGAACTCTATATTCATAATTACTGAACTATATGTTCATAATTATAAAGCTATATATTCATAATTTTTTAACTTCATATTCACAATTATTGAATCTCTATATTCATAATTACAGAATTATATGATCATAATTATGTTCACAACTCTATTTTCATAATTATAAAACTATATGTTCATACTTTTTGAACTATATATTCATAATTATTAACAATTTTGAAACTGTGTCCACCTTGCAAGGTGAACGTGGATACGGTTCCACATCATAATTTTTCCACTTTATTGCTCTTATTACTTAAATTAAAAAATAAATTAGTAGCTACAACAAAAAATTAAATAATACATATGCATTTAATTAATTTAGAATTAGATGTCTCACAACATATAAAACATGTAGGGGAAAACTACCACTACCAAATATCAACATGTGCTTGTAAGATAAAGAGTTCATAGCACAAGATCTAAGTCATATACACAACAAGACAAATTTAAAACTTCATACACCATAAATCTCATTGCATGATGAATTCCTCTATGATACTACCAATAACCCAATTGCACATGACATACTACCAATAACATAAAAAAAATGTACTGAAGATGAAAACAATAACAATGCTACCTAAAAGAGAAATAGAAAAATTTAAACAAAAAATATTATTTATTTAGACTATCGCTTTTAGACTTAGTACTTAGATTAGCGTTATTACAAAGTTACAAACATTTTACATAAAAAAAAAGTTGCAAACATTTATTTTTGTGACAGTTATATATAATCAATCTCTCATATATTATCTTGCATTTATATACTTTAAATTACCGATTTAAATAAACAAATTCAACATTTATTTACCTATGCATGAACATCTTCTATATAATATTGCATTGATATACTTTGAAATACTTATTTAAAAATAAGTATTGGGCATTATCCTATTCGCACAAAGTGCGTAGAAAAACTAGTAATAATAATAACAACCAACAAGGGTATTTTTGTCATTTCTTACACTTTTTTCTTTCCCAAAAGCATTGAATATTCATGGAGTTACCCCATGAATTGCAATTCAACAAAAGGATGGAATACAATTTCATCCTTTTGCAATTCCCTCTAACCAAACACTGTAATTGAAGTCTTCATTGAATTACAATTCAATTACAACTAAATTACATCCAACCAAAAACCACCATAGGTGAAAAGTAAGTGCACATGTAAGTGATTTTACATGCAATTTTTACTTGCAAAGGTGCACCAACTACTTGCACATATAACACATTTACATGCACTAAAGTTCGAGTTATGGAGTAGGGTTCTAATGAGAACACTAGCTTAGGTGAGAACATGAGAACAAATTGTGTGCATCCATCTAATATTTTGTAATGGTCTAGATTAGATTAAGTGTGTGCAAACACACTTAATCGCGTTTGCACACATTTAATTTAATTCGCGTTCGCACACATTTAATCTAATCTAGACCATTTAAAAATATTAAATGGATGCACACGATTTGTTCACACGTTCTCACCTAAGCAAGTGTTCTCATATAATCCTCTATATATATATATATATATATGAAAAAAACCTTATTATGCATGGGGTCATGCTCCAAATTAGAAGCTGTGCGAATTATGCACCACTTTTCTTCTCCACATTAGGAGTTTGGGGCATTAGTGAAATTACGTACAAAAGAATATTTCTAATCGCTGAATTGAAATGCTGTAACTTAAATTTTGACGATTTAGAGTAATAAATTATTCCAAACGTTAATTATTTTTAGTATTTTTACTTGATTTAAACGCTGAAATTGGTCAAATCCATCAAATATTGGTGGATATGCCGTGACAACAAAGTTGGTCGCATGAACCACAAACTTCTTTCTAAATATTTGACCACCTGTTGGTCGGATG
The DNA here is from genome assembly GCF_001879475.1 of Ipomoea nil. Lineage (NCBI taxonomy): Eukaryota > Viridiplantae > Streptophyta > Magnoliopsida > Solanales > Convolvulaceae > Ipomoea > Ipomoea nil. The sequence goes on along the minus strand of NW_017617864.1, from coordinate 779,991 downwards.
ACGAGGAGGGCGGGTTTTTATTTTATTTTATTTTATTTTATTTTTTTAATTTAAAATTATAAAAATAAATTAAAAAAATAATAAATTTTTAAGACGATGACCACCACATGAGCAATGACCTTACGAACATGTCAAATTTAATTGAACTACATAATTTTGGATAGTTTAGAGACTTAATTACACTTTTTTTTTTTTTTTTTTTTTTTTTTTGAGTTGGTCAAATTATATAATTTAAGCCACGATCCTATTGTGCACTCTTGATGATATTTCTGTTCATGCAAGACTACATTATTATTTTTATCATTATTTTCATGCAAGACTACATTATTATTTTTATCATTATTTTCATTCTATAGAATAATTTTGTTCACTGGGTATTACCCTAAGCTACTACGCAGAACGCATGTGCACGGCTAGTGTTAAAAAAATCAAAATATAAACTAGTGTTTTACCGGTTTCATACACGAAAAAAATTATTATTATTATTATTATTATTATTATTATTATTATTATTATTATTATTATTATTATTATTATTATTATTATTATTATAATATGTGTACCCTTAGATCATTTAACATGTTAATCTAAACAGTTAATTCTTTTAAATATCTTTTTACCAAGATATAATTCCCTGGTCAAATTTGTTGGTCCCGATAGGGTGGTAAAAAGTCTAGCTAGAGGGGGGTGAATAGACTTTTTAAACTTTTTCACAATAAATAATACTTTGATAATTTCAACTCCAAGTTACAAATAAATAACAAGATATTTAACTTGGATGCACATCGAAATAATTTAACAAGTAAAGTGTTATGTAAAAACAGAGAGATATATTACATGCAATACGTTGGATATACTTGAAATAACTTAAATAATATGTATGCAAGTTTTGGTTCACATGCGAACATAGTAGATACTAAGCCGGACAAATTTATCAGAGTATCAAATGGATCAGTACAATAAATAATGGAAGATAGATTGGATGCTATGCGTCTATGTGCGTATGAGAATATATGATTTAGTACAATAAGTTATGCCAAAATAAATATGAAATTATGCATGCATGTTTTACGTATGGAAATTCTAACTAGATAATTAATAGTCAACTTTTAGCATGCACTGATAGGAAATAATAAATGCAGATAGAAAAGATTGTATTAGATATATGGATTATATTGTATGTATACGTAGAAGTAGTAAACCCAGATAATGAATATATATAAAATGAGTTAGTTCACAGTGATAAATAAATGATAGCAGTAAGTACTGGTTCAGAGGTGACGTAATCCTCCTACGTTCACTTTTCTCCTTTTTAGCCTAGAAGAAAATTCACTATTTTTTCATACAATTACAAATAGTGAATCAAGTGTTTTGCACACAGCTATATCGAAATATTACTCTCTTCGATCTTGTGACTTGCCTTTAGAACTTCAATCTCGGCCGTTCATCAACTCAAATCTTCAATACTGCAATACCTTTCGGTCTTCATGTTAAAATTTCTTAAGTGAGACAAATTGTTGCTTTCTCCAGGTGTCATCTTCAAGTTCGTCGTCCCCTCATTAGCTTCAATTCAGTCTCATCCCCCCTTTCATAACAAACATTGTTCCTTAACCATTCCACGACTTGATCCTTCAGTGTCCTCCATAGCAATTAAATCACAAATAATAACATTCTGGATATTTCTATTTTGCTATTAAATTTGTAGGACTTATGGCTTGATTTAGGACTTAGACAAATAGACATCTAGACTCAAAAATAAAATATGAAAAATTTTAAAAATACAATATTGACTCATCAAAATTATATTACAATTATCAAAATTCGCTAACTGCTGATTGACAAACAAGGACATTGCGAGATAGTTTCTCACTTCAATTTGTTGTGTGATTTGAATACTCTCTTTGTCAACAAATCGCTCAAGTAGTTAATATGATTGTCTTATATATATATATATATATATATATAATTTTTTCATGATATTAATAAAATACTTGGTAAATAAATATATAGTATTATTTTGTATTATAACTTTAATATTTAATTAAAAAATAGCTCACAAAAATTATAATAGACAATGTAGTGAATATAATCAATTGATGAATTTGAATGTAAAGAATTTTTACATTGAAAAAAATAAAGACAATATAACTAATGAAATTATTTCTCTTAATTAATTTATTGATAATAGATATTTTTTTTTTAAATAAAGACATTGTAGAGACAATTAGCGAATATAATCAATTTATGAATTTGAATGTAAAGAATTTTTATATTAGAGAAAAATAAAGACAATATAACTAATGAAATTATTTCTCTTATTTAATTTATTGATAATGAATATTTTTTTTTTTGAATAAGGACATTGTATATTTATTGTTTTTTGTTGTAGCTACTAAATTATTATTATTTTTAATTTAATAATAGTAAAATAGAGTACTAATTATGTCAACTTTGATTGGGACGGGGTTCGAACCTAAGACCTTACTTTTTGAAATCAATGAATAAGTTAACGGTAAATTAACAAAAATTAGCTAGAAGATAATATCTAACGGAAAAGTTAACGGATAATCATATAATTAAGGTTAAGTTAGGAAATCTAAAGGAATAATTAAAATCTGATCAATCTGAGCCATTAATTTGATTAAAAAATTTGACCGTCATTTTTTCTACCCATATTATAGGCCTAATTCTCTTGGGCTCTTATATATATATATATATATATATATATATATATATATATATATATATATATATATATATAGTAGATTATTACTATTATTTTTATTTGTTATAATCTTTAAGAATATTTTGATGAATATACAAATATAAATTATAACAACGAATATTATATAGTGCAATTGATTAAATGTGTTGTATCGATTGTGTTTTTTATGTTATCCTTGCTTGAATTCGAGCAAATAATTGTCCAATTATCCGTGCGGTGCACGTGCGGTGCACGGATAAATTTGTTGGAAGAATTGCAGAGAGGATCAGTAAGGGATGAGTGAGAATGAGAGCATTGGAATTACGATGAAGTGAGAAGTTGAGAGGAGGAGGACAAGCATATTGAAGTCAGAATTTGATCGAGAGAAGAAGAAGAAGAATATTGAAGTGAGAAATTCGTTGAGAGAATCAGTAAGGGATGAGTGAGAACTGAGAATTAGAGCATTGGAATCATGATGAAGCTTACTTAATAACAACCTGCCTCAACTAATTTTAGCAATTAGCTTCTCAAGGAAGACATTAATCTTACTTTAATTTGTAGCTAAAAAATGGAACTTCTTAAACACTAAGAATGTATAAAAAGTTGCAGCTGATGTTGAAAGGTTTTGAGGTGGAGGATGATGTGTTAATGCATTTGCACTGACCTTAAAATGTAAGGTGATATACAAGCAGTTATTTATTTAGCAATTAGCTTCCCAACGAAGACATTAATCTTACTTTAATTTAGCAATAGTATATATTTAAACTATTTTGATGAATATACAAATATAAATTATAACAATGAATATTATATAGTGCAATTGATGAAATGAGTTGTATCGATTACGTTTTTTAATGTTATATTTGTTTGAATTCGAGCAAATAATTGCCCAATTATCCGTGCAGTGCGCGTGCAATGCACGTGCGATGCACATATACATTTTTTTATTATATATTTAGATAATAAAATTGTTACTATTTCTTTAATCCTTTCAAAATTTGTTAAATATTCATTCAAATTTTAGTTATAATAAAACTTTACTCTTTAACTAGTAAAAACTGTATTCTTGGCTTTCTTTCTAATACAAGTAAAAATATGTGAGTGATAAGATATAAATCTAAATTTATAACTTGAAAAAAATGTAACTCATTAATCTTACTTTAATTTGTAGCTAAAAAATGGAACTTCTTAAACACTAAGAATGTATAAAAGGTTGCAGCTGATTTTGAAAGGTTTTGAGGTGGAGGATGATGTGTTAATGCATGTGCACTGACCTTAAAATGTAAGGTGATATACAAGCAGTTATTTATTTAGCAATTAGCTTCCCAACGAATACTTTAATCTTACTTTAATTTAGCAATAGTATATATTTAAACTATTTTGATGAATATACAAATATAAATTATAACAATGAATATTATATAGTGCAATTGATGAAATGTTTTGTATCGATTGTGTTTTTTAATGTTATATTTTACTTGAATTCGAGCAAATAATTGCCCAATTATCCGTGCAGTGCGCGTGCAATGCACGTGCGATGCACATATACATTTTTTTATTATATATTTAGATAATAAAATTGTTACTATTTCTTTAATCCTTTCAAAATTTGTTAAATATTCATTCAATTTTTAGTTATAATAAAACTTTACTCTTTAACTAGTAAAAACTGCATTCTTGGCTTTCTTTCTAATACAGGTAAAAATATGTAAGTGATGAGATATAAATCTAAATTTATAACTTGAAAAAAATGTAACTCATTAATCTTACTTTAATTTGTAGCTAAAAATGGAACTTCTTAAACACTAAGAATGTATAAAAGGTTGCAGCTTATGCTGAAAGGTTTTGAGGTGGAGGATGATGTGTTAATGCATGTGCTGTGACCTTAAAATGTAAGGTGATATACAAGTAGTTTTTCCTAAATTAGTTTTCAACTATAGTGATTCTGTCCAATTTAGTCATCAAATACGATGGTTTTTATTGATCTAATCCTTGATTCTAAGAATCGAGAATTTAATTGGATAAAACCATCGAAATTGAGGACCTAATTAAAAACAACCAATCGTGCGTGGGTGCGGCCGAACAAACATCTTTATCACAATTTTATACATTAGTGCATGAAAATCTTATATTTTATATTACTTTGTACACTTTTATGATTATTGCTCAATAGCAAGTACAATTATAACAACCTGCATCAACTGATTTTAGCAATTAGCTTCCCAACGAAGACATTAATCTTACGTCAAATAATAATCGATTTGTAGCTAATTAAAAAATGGAATATCTTAAACACTAAGAATGTATATAATATTGATTTAATCCTTGATTCTAAGAGCCGAGAATTCAATTGGATAAAACCATTAAAATTGATGACCTAATTAAAAACAAAAAATCGTTCGTGCATGCAAACAAACATCTTTCTCACAATTTTTATACATTAGTGCATGAAAATCTTATATTTTATATTACTTTGTGCACTTTTATGATTATTGTTCAATACCAACTTAGCAAGTACAATTATTTTCCTTTAAAAAAAGTACAATTATTTTAACTAATGACAAGAGTTAATGATCTAGCCCATGCAAGATGAGTAGATTAATTTTAATTACGAGATGTGTAATTTTATTTATTTATTTGCATACAAGATCTAGTATGTCCATATGTACGTGCACCAACGTAACCACTATGAAACTAATCTAAACTCAGCCTAGCTTGCATCTAAAGTGTAAATTATATAATGGACCAAAGCCCACCTTGCATTGTGTACTTTAGTTCAAAACAATATTCGGATTATGTACTTGCAGTTAATTTATTATGTACCTTCCTGATTACGTATGTATAAATAAACTAAAGGTACATCATATGTTAACGGTTAGTATATAATATGTTAATTGTAATATGTAAGTAATTTGTTAACGGGATATATATCATTTATATTCGTTCCACCATGCGCATGCCGCATGGTGGACCCTGATCCATAATATAACAATTAGCATCCAAAGAGTTTAGTTTACTCCGGAGAAAGTGTACCCAAAGCTCTTTATCATGTCCACGATGCTTAATTACCAATTACTCCGTATCTCAAACTATTGTGTTCTTTATTTTTTAAATAGTAATAATTTATAAAATCAATATGTTAATTACATAGTGTTGTTAATGCCATTCTTAAGTATTTCCTAAAGTGATTATTTTGGTCCTCATATCACAACAATTATTAAGTTTATTTTAAATTTTACATATATTTTGAATTTTTATTTTTAATTTAGGATAAAATAATACATATAGAGAATTAAAATGCATGTAAAATTTAAAATATGACGTCGGTTTCCATGCTGGTTATGCATCCATAGAGAAGGCTTCACCAGATGATGTTTGCTGACCGGAATAATGAGAAGAAACCAGTTGTTCCCATGGTCTCGATTTTGAATTGTTTGGAAAGGGGTTACTCGATTCTCAGTGGTCATTGCATGGGCCTCGGCTAAGCTTCTGTTTCATGTGCTCTAAATTCTTGATGGACAATTTTAATATTCATCCAAAGTAATTTCAGTTTAGTGAAATATTCATTCACATCACTGTTACCTTGTTTGGTTTGGTAGATTTTGGCCATAATCTCTGCTATTCTAAATACATCCTGCGTGCTGAATCTCTTCTTCAGATTCATCCATATTCCTTTTGCCGTGTCAATCCACAAGACACTTCGAGCAATCGTTGGTGACAATACTCGAGCTATCCAGGTCACCACCATATTATTGTTGCACTGATTCCAGAAGAAATACTTGCGATCATCTACATTTGGCATATTGATCGTTGCATTAACGAAGCCAAATTTGTTCTTTGAAGAGAGGGCATTTTCCTTCTGACTAGATGTAACAAAAATCGCGTCTTCCATAGTTCCATCTCCGGAGAAGCCCCCCGGATGATCGCTATTAATCTTAGGCTCTGTTTGGTAAAAAATTGGCCTATAGGTCAATTTTGACTTATTTGATCACTATTAATTGTTTGATTTAGTTAAAATATCAATATAAATGTTTGGTTAATTAGCTTTTTGCAACTCCAAAATGCTAAAATTCAAAAAGCTACTTCAAACAACTTTTTCAATTAGCTTTTTGAGAAAAGAAATTATATCAAACAGCTATCAGCTAACAATTAATTTACCAAATACTTTTCTACAATCAGCTAATGTTGTCAACTATTTATACCCTATAATTAACACAATCAGTTATCAGCTAACAGTTAATAGCTAATAGCCATTTTACCAAACAGGACCTTAGTCTAATTGATCGTTGTCTTCGGCGGTGCGGATTGCGTCCGCCGCCGTACGGTGGTTTTCCGATGGCGGTTCTCAAATAAGTAAAGTAGCAGAGCTGTTAACTTTATTAACTGATTCGGTCAAAATGCTCTCTAGAGAACCGCTAATGAGTACTATGAAAATTAATTATCAACCAATTATTTGCTACATAAGCAAAGTGACATGCAACAAACTTAGACTATCGCTGATTTTGAGCTAATTCTCGGGTACAAATTAAATTTTTTGTATTTGGCAGGGTTAATTGTTACGTTAATGTCTCTAAAAGCTGGTCTAAATATGGTGGAATCCAACTATAGATCGGGCTCCCAGAATAGGACAAATTAACTGCATGTGTCCAGATTAACAATTCAAGATATGATTTTAGCTCTCCATGTTAACTTTTCAACTAAACTCTGCATGCATCATTTATCAGATATGAATTACCCAATTTTTTTTTTTCTTGATCCCATTTGGTTTGAGTTTGATCAGTTACTCTTCTTTATATATACCGGGTGTGTAAAATAACGTTTTGCAAAATTGAAGCAAGAAATTTGGTGTTTGGGTGGCAGTTTTGATTGTCACATTCTACTTTTTTCCAACCTATACTAGTTTATGTATATTTGTGTGTGTACGTATAATATACGATAAATTTTTGTTTTTTTCCAAACAAGTCTTCTTGTTGGTATTTGCTTCTGTGTGTGATGATTTTGCTTGCATATATAGATAATCCTATGAGTTTAAATTTACCAACTTAGGCTCCGTTTGGCCGGAAAGTAAGAAAATGACTTCTGGAAAATGTTTTTTCGAATTGAAAAATGAGTCATTTTTCATAAAACAATTTAATTTTCGATGTTTGGCTACATAACAGAAAATTATCTTTGTGTGTTTGATTCATTTTCTAGAAAATGAGTAGGAAAATGGTAAGAATTGTATACTTCAACATTTTAATTATTTGATATTTTTGATAAAATCTTTTTGTGAATAGAACTCATTAAGCGTTGTGGACAATTTTGAATGTCTATATATATAAAAATATAGAATTAAGTTCCAGTGCATTTAAGTGTTTCCCGGGCGATTGTGCGATTTTAATGTACGTCAGTTTTGTATTTCAAGAACATGAGTCTTGTGCTTAATGTGCGTGAGAATTGTGATTAATGTGCGTGAGTTTTGTGCGTAACGTGCACTGTATACACAGTATACGTTGTATATATATAGTATACACCGTATGTATCTATACATACACATTATATATATATATATATATATATATATATATATATATATATATATATAGTGTATCTATATCACACAGCCACACATTAACTATATACTATACATACCAAGCATGGGAATGAAAATGACTTCCAAAAAAAAAAGAGAATCATTTTCTCCCAAAACATACTTATTTTCCGTTGACCTCATTTTTCTCCTTCTTACCAAACACGGGAAACCCGAGAAACATTTTTCAGAAGTCATTTTTCAGATTTTCAAACACACACTTAATCACTCCTGCAATTACTGTTCTGTGCTCGAATGTGTGAAAATGATGTGCTTAGAGTTTTAAAAAAGAAAGGGAAAATGGTCAAATAGGCCCTCGAACTTTGGCTTAAAAGTCAATTAGGCCCCTAAACTTTTTAAAGGTGCAATTACACCCATCAACAATTCATTTAGGTGCAATGAAGCCCAAAAACAAGTTAATGACCTGCTATCACAGGTCATTAGGGTTTAGGCCACCTTCCGGTGAATTTGCTGACAAAAAAAAGTGACCGACAAAATTTCTGGCAAAAAAAAAAGTGATCGGAAATTTCGTCGGTCGCCAGGCACTTTTTTGTCGAAAATTTCACCGGTCATTTTTTTTTTGTCGGAAAATTCATCAGAATGTGGTCTGAACCCTAATGACATGTGATAGCAGGTCATTAACTTGTTTTTGAGATTCATTGCACCTAATTGAATTGTTGATGGGTGTAATTGCACCTTTAAAAAGTTTAGGGGCCTAATTGACTTTTAAGCCAAAGTTCGAGGGCCTATTTGACCATTTTTTCAAAAAGAAATAGTGGATCTGAAAGGAAATAGGGGATTTATGACATGCTAGGATATGATCGATGTAGCAAAACACTACTAGTGTGTAAAGAAGTATAGTCCCAGTGCACACTAACACTGGCTTTAATATATAATGGAATTAGAGGATGATGATTCATACTTACGATACGTACATTGAAGTCACTTAGAGTGAAAGTAAGGTTAGAATGTAATCAAGGTTATGCACTAGAATGAAAAAGTTATCCATTTTTTTCTGATTTAAAAACTGGAAGCTACTATCTAAATGGAGTTTCTATTCACCTTACACTTCATTCCAGTCCATTATTGTTTGGAAGAAGGTATGTGAAATCGATTGACAATTGTGATAAAGTTGTCTTTACACTTCAATTTTATAAGAATTTATTCCCAAAAATTAGACAGTTCAAAACCCTTCCCTCATAGCATGCTTCACTTAAAACCACAAAATGAATGAGATCTCTATTGATACTCTCTAATTTAATTTGCTGAAAATTAAATTAAGGAAGGTTATCTCAATCAATTATTTTTAAATTTGATAGATTTTTTTTTTTTTTGTGTGTTTAATAGTATTTTTAATGTAGTGTCTAAATATATAAATTTTAGGAAAAAAAGATACAAATAGACCCTCGAACTATTTGTGAAATAACAATTAAGCCATTGAACTCGAAAAAAGCTCCAAATTAATCTACGAATTCAAAAAAAAATTACAATTAACATTTTTAGGAGGTTACCACCAAATTTCTGTCGATTGGAATACATGTGTAATTATATATATATTTTATTATTATTATCCTTGGAATACACGTAAGCATTTGACCCAATTAAAAATCAAATTTTAAATCGCTAATCCTAATGAATCTGGCCAGGAGTGTTGTTACCAATGACAGAGGATTTCGGTAATTGAGGAATTTAAGAAGGTGAGTGTGAAGCATGGTTGCAGTAGGCACTAGGCGCTAGTCGGGCGCCCGGACAGCGCCTAGCGCCTAGGCGGAATCTAGGCGGGGTTAGGCGGGCGCCAAGAAAACAGTGCTAGACTTGCAGTTTGACAATTTTAATGAGGTTGTTTTCAACATTTACTCAAATAACAGTAAAATGCACACGCCAACATTTAACTGCGCGCACAAACCAGTGTCAACACATCCCCGATTAAAAATATTCGCATACCGCGAGTTATAAAAAGCAAAACATTATATCCCTAAGATAAAATTAATCTTGAAAATCGATTAAAACTCATGCTCATTGTAAGCACCAAAGATCCCTAATCAAACTCAAAAACATAAACAATACTATACCATCGACACACCAAAATCACATGTGACAGTACAATGCACAAACTAATGGTATTCTAAGCACAAACCATAAAACTAGTCACATGCAAACGCCAATACAAAACTGTGCACCCACTATTTGGTCCGACAAGGGGGTTTGGAATTGGTTTGTCCTTCATTTTGTATCCGCAATTATTATTATGTGTGTGCGTGAAATGATATTGTTAGTTCATTAAGATTGAATTAGACCCGTATGGGTATTTATTTGGTTGATTTACTATGCCACGGGTTTTTTTAATACATGTTGGTGTGTGCGAGTATGTGTGAAGGTGTGTGCGTGTATGTGCGTATGCTTGGAGAAGCATGTGCGTCTGCAGATATGAACATTAACATGGAATAGAATAACACAAGCAAATTGTTAAAAAATGAATATGACGAGAGAGGAAATTGCATTACACAGAGTAGATTTAAAAAAAACAGTTCAAATTAACTAAAATAAACGAAATACGTCAAAAGTCATCGTAATAAGAATGAAGAGACAAACATAAAGTATTTTAAGCAGCATATAAGGTGTCAACGAGCATGTCCCCAGAACCCACAACACAACTGATATTCGATACACGGTGTATGTTAGCCAGAAATAGTAGAATTTCGTACGAAAAGTGCACGCGTAATGCAAGCATGGCCCGTGCATCACCCCTACGAAGCCCGTAGTCCCATGAAGCGAACGGTTGTCCGACATACGACTCCATGTGACACATAGCAAACACGTCGTAGTCAGCAAAAATCTCATCAGCAGTCTACAATGTTAGAATCCAACTATTGCTTAACAAAGACGAGTAGTAAAAGGGAGAATTTAATATATGGACATATGAATTAGTATGCACCACCAAACAGTACCAAACGCACATGAAAAAACTACCATCCAAAATCCCCAACCAAACAGTATGTAGTTACACAGTAAAATGCACATGCCATAAATCGACCACGCATAGAGTATGCTGAAACGCGACTATACACCTCGGGAACCAGGAAATAAAAAGTAGCTACACCTGCCTCGCCTACTCAAACTGCCACAGTCCGGCCACCGTTGAAAAGCACACAAGCAGCGACAACCCCCCCCCCCCCCCCCCCCCCCCCCCAAAAAAAAAAAGGAAACCCCAAAAAATAACAACGAAAACGAAACACCCGAGCAAAAAAACCCCACCCCTGCAATCGAACACAGACCATAAAGTTGTAAGTAAACCTGTAATGCCACGTCCAGATTAACGCAACATGCACCTAGTGAGTCACCCCTACGCATAGACCAAGCCAAACATTCTAAGCCCCTACAATAGACTTTTATAAATGAAAATGACAATACATACCACTTTTATATATATATATATATATATATATATATATATATATATATATATATATATATATATATATATATATATATATATATATATATTTGTGCAAACCAACCTTACAAATTGAATTTAACTTCACATTGTAAATACAACTACACGCAGAGATTTAATGCAACACATATGAATTAAACTTATTTTTTACAGAGTAATTCAACCTTACAACTTTAATTTAACTTCACCTATGCAATGTAAATAAAACCCACCACGGTGATGTGTGAAGTAAAAAAAACAGAAAACAAAACACACATGATGCACAATCCCAAACCCCAAACCAAAACACCATAGAATATCAACCCCATGAGCAACTACCAAAGCAAATGTGTATAAAAATAAAAATGTAATGCCCAGACCATATTAACCCCACCACGCACATGGTAGTGCACCACTACACACACACCAGACACCCAAATTAAAAATCCTGTAATGTCAAGTCCAGATTAACGCAACATGCACATAGTGAGTCCCCACTACGCACAGAAAAAAACCCAAACTGCAAATCCCTCAAACCCTAACCCAGAAATCAAACAAACACCCGCAATCACACTCGCACACCCCCCCCCCCCCCAAAACCCTACGTACAGCGACGAACACAACCCACCTGTGATAACCCCTAAGAAAAAACACAAAACCATCAACTTCAAACGCACAAGTAATCGAAAACCCTAAATCCCAACCCAATCCCCTTCTCTACAGTAACAAACCAACCAAAATCCGGAAAAATTCCCACAAAAAAAAACAAAAAAAAAAAGGGCGAAAAATAGAACTCGTACCTGACGAAGATGATATCCCCCTAATTCGCTTGGACTGCATCCTGCTAGACCCAACCATGGAGACTTTGACGCCGGGTAATCGCCGCGAGGCTTCGAACAGAGGAAGAAGAATCGACAAGGGAGATGAGATGCGCGAGAATATAGACTCCACCGAGAGTAGAGCGTAGAAAATGAAAAGGGAAGACTAATAAATCACTACCCACACGGCGGAAATAAAGCACTTAGATAATAAAATCATAAGCCAAATGACAAAAGCACCCCAGCTTTCTTTAAGAAATACGCGCACATGGGGAATAAACACCATCCGAACCATTGATCAAAATAAATCAACGACCAGGAAGTGTGCTCACGAACTCATCCAACTAGGGGGGTTGCACCGGATTCAAAATATATATATATATATATATATATATATATATATATATATATATATATATATATATATATATATATATATATATATATATATATATATATATAAACTTTTAGATTTTGAATCCAGTGGAACCCCCCATTTCGGTGAGCTCGTGAGCACTAATTTTCACTGTTTATTTCTATTTTATTAATGTACTAGTTTTTTACGCGCATTGTGCGATTGGGATAATGCCCAATGTTTTTTTTAAATAAGTACTTTAAAGTATATTAAGGCAAGATTATATTGGAATTGTTCATGCATAGATAATTGAATGTTAAATTTGCGTATTTAAATAGGCAATTCTAAGTTTACAAATGCAAGATAATATAGTCAAGATTGATTATAATTGTCAATGAAATAATTCTATAGGTATGGTTGAAACCAAATACGGGACATAAGGGAGAGCAAATAAAAATTAGGGCATAAAATATTAAATATATACTAATATTGAATAGCTAACTGCTGATTCCCAAACAACGACATTGTGAGATAGTTTCCACTTCAATGTATTGTGTAATTTGAAAACTCTTTTTGTCAATAAATCCCCAAAGTAGTTAATATGATTGGTTTAATTATATTTTTTATTTCTTTATTTTTTTAAATCAATTATTATTATTATTATTATTATTATTATTATTATTATTATTATATATTTTTTTTTAATTTTTTCATCGTATTAATAAAATACTTGGTAAATAAATATATAGCACTATTTTGTATTATAACTTTGATATTTAATTAAAAAACAGTGCACAAAAAAAGATAATAGACAATGATCAATTGATGAATTTGTACATTGGAGAAATATAATGACAATATAACTAATAAAATTATTTCTCTTAACTAATTTATTGATAATGAATAATTTCTACTATTTTATTTTACTATATATATATATATATATATATATATATATATATATATATATATATATATATATATATATACACACACACACACACACACACACACTAATAAGAGCCCAAGAGAGTTACGCCTATAATCGGTAGAAAAAATTGCGGTCAAATTTAGCTACAACAAAAAAATAATACATATGCATTTCTTTATATTAGTAATATTGTCTTTATATTTCTCCAATTTAAAATTCTTTACATTCAAATTCATCAATTGATTATATTCACTACATTGTCTATTATCTTTTTTGTGCACAATTTTTTAATTAAATATCAAAGTTGTAATACTAAATAATGCTATATATTTATTTACCAAATTATTTTATTAATACCATGAAAAAATTATATTTCTTCAATTTAATAAGAGTAAAATAGAGTACTAATTATGCAAACTTTGATTGGGATGAGGTTCGAACCTAAGATCTTTCTTATTGAAATCAATGAGTAAGTTAACGGTGAACTAACAGAAATTAACGGAAAAGATAATATTTAACGGAAAAGTTAACGGAAAAATCATATTCATTAAGGATAAATTAGGAAATCTTAAGGAAAAATTAAAATCTGATAAATTTGAGCCATTCATTTGATTAAAAAATAATAACCGCCATTTTTTCTACCCATTATAGGCCTAACTCTCTTGGCCTCTTATTAGTATAGTAGATTAGATTTGGATATTGTATTTATAATCCGCGTGCGTTTTATAGGGAGAGGGGGCTTTTTTGTCTTTTTTTGCGACGTTTTAATTTGGTTAAGTATTTTGGATTGTGGATTTGTGGGTATATGTTTAGTATTATTAGGAATCTTCAACACGTTCTCCATTCACGTCGTTTCTTTTCCACTTTGGCGTTTCGTTCGCCGAGGGATAGCTTCTTCTACCCATCCGGTCTCGCCGTCTGGTCAGAAGCTTTGGTTTGTCCGTCCGGTACTAGGGGGTTTCGACGGTCTCTCTTTATGTTTCTCATGGCAGGTTCGAGCTCTAGGGCGTCTAAACGGCTGAGAGACATCTCTTCCAGTTCTACGCCAGGTATCCCGTCGTCCGATTGTTGCTCTTGGATTTTTGTTTTCTTGGTTTTAAGAATTCTAGGTTTCGGGTTCTGCATGTGTGGTTAGGGTGTGTTTTCTCCGCCGGTGGTTGTGTTTTCGCGGGGGATGGGTATGTGGATGGTGTGTTCGGTGGTGGTGGGGCGGTAGGGTTGGGATTATCGGCGGTTTAGTGGCTTCTGTATGTTTTTTTTTTTAATTTTAATTTTCGTATAGTGTTTCAGTGTCTGTGGGGCTGTGAGGTTCTGGTTTGGTGATTTCGTTGTGATCGAGATGTGTCTGGTTTCAATTTTTTTTTCTTTTTTTTTTGTGTGGAAATTGCAGGTGTCTTTTTGGGTTGGTTTGTCTTCGACACTGTTGGGTTTTTGTTGGGGGGTCGGGGGTGGGGTTGTGGTCGGTGAGTTCGGTGGTGAGGGTGGCTGGGGCCGTGAGCTTAGAGGTGTTTGGCGGAGGGGGGTCCTTGTTTGCACAGTGGTGGAGGTAGGCATTTCCGTATTAAGTTTCATATTTTTGTTGGTATATAGTTTGCAACGTGTAGTTGGTGGTTTTTATTTTATTTTATTTTATTTTATTTTATTTAATTTTTGTTGTTTGTGGTTTCTTTTTTAACGGTTTTGGTAGATACGCACTGCTCTACATATCTGTGACTGTAGACCATTACTATTTTTTAATTCGGTGCTCAAGGTTTGGGGTCTGCGTTGGTGCGGGAAGTTTTGTGCGTAGTTGTTGTCAGGCCTGTGCATTTTGAACTTGTGTTAGTTGTTGTTGCATATTCTTTTTGTTGTGTTAAATTGTTTGGGATATCTAATAATTGGTTACAGTTTTTGGTGGAGTGTTGTTAATTTCTTTTGTGGGGGTATTTTTTTCTGTTCGTTATGTTTTATTCGTTTGGCGTTGTTTTCTCAGTTTTGTATTTTAATTGTCTTTATTTAAGTCAGTACGACATGGGTTTATAGTCTGTGCGTTGAAATTATATTTGGCTGGTGCATAGGGGCTGGTTTGTTGGATAGATTTTAGGTGTTGGCGTAATGGGTTTATAGTCTGTGCGTTGGAATTTTCTATTTGTTTCATGGTGTCCTGAAATTGAGTTCTATGTGTTGTGGTGCTATTCTTATTTTTTCTATTATTTTGGGTTGGAAAGTGTGTGTCAGTGTTTTTTTACCTTTCTTTGTTTTTTCGGAGATGGGGTTGTAATGTTATTGTGCTTAGATTTGTTAGCTGGATTGATGTTTTGATTACGGGTTATTTGAGTGTGTCATGTGTCTAGGGTCTGTGCGTACCATTTTCCTAGTAGTATGCGTTGATTTGTTGATATAAGTTTAGGTTTATGCGTCATGGTGAAGGGGTCTATGATGGGATTTCATAATAGTTTTTACTGTACTCTGGTTTTTATTTATTGTGCTATGTTCTTATTTTGTTATTTGTGTTAATGATTCTTGGTACCAGGTGACATTGCTGTTGAGTCGGAAGTTGTTGAAGGTGTTGTACCACCCTTGTCACCACCCCTCGTTGATGTGGAATTACCCGCTCGCCCCGACCAACAGGTGTCAGATTCCGAGGACTCGGATGATGGTGTTGATGCAGTCGATGATGCAATATCCCCCCCCCCCTTAAGATCCATGCGTCTCCGAAACACTTGGCGAATCCCATTAAGCGATTTAATGCTCGGCATAAGAGAGCCATCGTTGAGCTGGGGTTAGGGGAACTCTTGAATTTACCATACCTTCAAACCATTCGGAGATACATCCATAACGCACTATTCGCCCTCGGTATCTTCTTCCATTGGTAGTGTACATGTGACGCACAAAATGTTTTTATCAGAATTCACATGTTTCAAGTTTTTCCTTAATATTATCCTGCTTTCTACGCGCACACACACATCGAGGTCATTCTATTACAAAACCACTCTGAATTCACTCATGTGAATCCCCCCAATTTTACAAACATGTTCCTTGCACACTCTTAGTCATCAAGTCTAGCCATTGTTCGACACCCCCCCCCCCCCCCAACAATGCACTCCCTTGCATTCCTCTATCCTCACCCGCGTCATTTATATTCAGTAAAACGCACAAGCTACCGTATACATAATGCACAGATCACTACCAACCACACACGTCAATTAGATGTTACGCACAAAAAAAATTAAGACCATGCATCCTACACCACAACACTACTTAACGCTACCTAAGCCGGGACATACTTCCCAAGACCATTCATGCCAGCCATTAATGGCAGAGTTGGCAGAGTTGTTGGCAGAGTTGCAGAGAGGAGATAGATGGTGATGAGGCTGTTGTTGGCAGAGTTGCAGAGAGGAGATAGATGGTGATGAGGTTGTTGTTGGCGGAGTTGCAGAGAGGAGATAGATGATGATGAGGTTGTTGTTGGTAGAGTTGCAGAGAGGAGATAGATGGTGATGAGGCTGTTGTTGGAAGAGTTGCAGAGAGGAGATAGATGGTGATGAGGCTGTTGTTGGCAGAGGTGCAGAGAGGAGATATATGGTGATGAGGCTATTGTTGGCAGAGTTGCAGAGAAGAGATAGATAGTGATGACGCTGTTGTTGGCAGAGTTGCAGAGAGGAGATAGATGGTGATGAGGCTGTTGTTGGCAGAGTTGCAGAGAGGAGATAGATGGTGATGAGGCTGTTGTTGGCAGACTTGCAGAGAGGAGATAGATGGTGATGAGGCTGTTGTTGGCAGACTTGCAGAGAGGAGATAGATGGTGATGAGGCTGTTGTTGGCAGACTTGCAGAGAGGAGATATATGGTGATGAAGCTGTTGTTGGCAGAGTTGCATTCCTCTATCCTCACCCGCGTCATTTATATTCAGTAAAACGCACAAGCTACCGTATACATAATGCACAGATCACTACCAACCACACACGTCAATTAGATGTTACGCACAAACAAAATTAAGACCTTGCATCCTACACCACAACACTACTTAACGCCACCTAAGCCGGGACATACTTCCTAAGACCATTCATGCCGGCCATTAAATAATTTTTAAACATACGGTAAAGAAGACAACGACACACATGGACACGCGAAAGCTAATCCACACGTAGACCATATCAAAACCCCACAATCATCCATTCACATTCAGTTCGAAAGGCAAAATTTTAAAAACATAAACGCCCAACTTCCTTCACATGCATCCGCACCTACTTAGAGACAATTATGCATGTACCAATGTTCGTTCTAACATTCTACATCAAACGCACAACCACTCAATCAGCATAACGCACACGCTACCACTAACAGACGCACACACCTCTCATAACCCGCACAAACAGCTATTCTGGTACGCACAAACAACTTTAAGATCATGCATCCAACACCAATACATTTTACCCCACTTAAGCAGGCACATACTTCCTAAGACCATTCACCCCGGCCACTCCATCATTTTAACACGTACGGTACACCACACTATGGCACTAACGCACATGCCACCCCATGTCAATGCACAAACCATTCCCAAAACGCCTAAGTAACCAATTCATATTTAGTTCAAACATCCTCAGGAAAAAAAAAAAAAAAACAAACAAACCAAACACCTACAATCGCACACGTTAAGAGTTTAGTATGCACCTACCCATGTTCGTCGTATCTTCCCACATCATAATCGACAACTTAGGCTACCACTACCTCCATTAACATTCCTTGTCCTAACGCCCTCGAACCATTCCAGTACTCACGCACACACGTACCATTCTACATTGGTTGTATTATGTTCCATTTTCAATTAAAAAAAGAAAAAAAAAACTAAAACCAAAAAAATGCACAAACCAGAGCACACTTATGCACATGCCGGAATAGCTAGAGGTCATTCCAGTTCTTAAACTCCGCCTCAGCTTCCACGATCAATCACACTCTAATGTCATTGTGTTTTTTTTCCTCAGTCCTTCCCCACGCAACTTCAATGGTACAACAGATGTCGTCAATTACTTCTGAATATCTTTTCCCATTCAAATACTCATAAATATAATCCAAAAGATTCCAATTCAAATATTTCCATAATTTATCATATAACTACAATTACTATTTAATCCTTTTGATTTTTATATATCCTTATTTACTATATTATTATCTTCTAATCTCCACCATTCATGTGGAATGAATCAATGGCTATCAGGAGATCTCATGATTTCATCTATACTAGGGGTTGCACCGGATTCGAAGCCTAAACTTTTAACTTAGCCAATATGAACCATTCAACAATCATGAACCACTAAACAATAAACAATAATCAGTAACAATAAACACTAAACTAAATAGTAAGATGACAAACTAAACTAAACAATAAGATTAAAAACTAAACTAAACTAAACACTAAACAATAACAATAAACAGTAATTAAACAATAAGATTACAAACAGTAAAAACTAAACTAAACTAAACAGTAAGATTACAAGCTGCTTTCTAAGTTAATGAATATAGCAGCAATGGCGTCAAGCGTAGCAGCAGGGAGAAAGCTTTCAAGATCATCCCATTTCCAGCAATCATAATCCGACCAATAATCAAGATCATCCCATTTCCAGCCATCATAATCCGACCAATAATTATGCACAGTAAGCTGAGCAATTGACTCTGGGATTTGGCAAACGGTTATATCGCGTAGCGGCCGATCACCTAGCTAAAAGAGAGTTTGTTTGCCATTGTGTACTAGGTGCCTGGAACCAGCTTGGATTACTGGAATGCTTTTTAGGATTGCTTTCCAAGCATTGGACATATTCTGATAAAACTAGTAAAAAGTAAAAACTGCATTCTTGGCTTTCTTTCTAATCTTTCTAATACAAGTAAAAAAATGAGTGATGAGATGTAAAAAACATGCTGTTGACTTAATCATTAAGCAATTTAAATAACAGTGAAATACAAAGTATAATATCACTCAATTCATTCTCTTAACCATTCATCATATGTCACAATAATCTATCAAGTACTAATATTATTATTATTATTCTTAGGGGCTGACCTTAATTAGTTAACAATTATTGGGGCCAAAACCCACAAAACTTTTGGAGCTATCTATAGAAATTTGAAGGCCTTCCTGCTGGATGTTACGTATGATGGATAGTCCAGTTGTGGAAGGAGCAAATGCAAAGCAAAATGTGCCCCTTTCATCAACTGGTACAAGAAAGTTCCTAACCGGAAGGGTCCAGATCGGGCCACTAATAAGGAAAAATGATACGGTGGGTACCTCAACCGTACCCAACCCGTTCAAATCGTAGCACGTGTCTAATATTGACACACTGGGTGCCCGAGGAAGGTTGGCAGTTTGTGCCAAGAATGCGTCGCGCAACGCAACATACGCCACCATGGGGAGTCTTGTCACGACGGTTCCGGTGTCCATCACCACCCTGCCTTCGCCCAGCTCCGTTAAATGAAAGACGTCTTTGGATATTGGGAGTTACGTGCCGCCGACGCCCAGACCTGAGAGCCCGATATAGTAGATAGTGGGTGCCCATAGGTTATGGAGCAAGGGTACCCACGGGAAAGGCTCCTTGCGGACCTCACCCGAACTCCAGTGACCCGGAGGACTCACTGCCCCGGCTCACCAAGCAATAGCTGAAAGCTCCGCTCGTTTGCCTGAAAATTTCACCCATGATCGACATGGATCCCCCTCCGAGACCCAACCCCCCGTCGGCTTCGATGAACAGCCCCTGGTTGGTATGGCTGCACCCGATAGCCACATTCTGGACCACAGTTAGCCCAAACGTGAGAGTCTCGAACGCCATCGTCCCCATGGTGTACGACCGATCAGCGTACATGACCTCGTACTTGCACAGACCCGAGTTGCACCCCAAATTGTTCTCGGTGCAGAAAGCGGACCTACACGGCATGTCGGCAAATGAAGCTGAGAGAGTAGGGTCGAACACCGGGTCATATTATTGGTAGCATTGGTTACAGGGTTGACACTGAACCCACACAATATCACTCCCTGTGTCAATCACCATATACGGATATTGCGCCGGACTCCCGACCCCAATCCTCACCAAGTATTCTCCACTCCCTAGATCCGAACCGGAAACCACCCCCACCCCCAACTCTTCCACCTCATACTCGGAGGCTTTCCCACTGCCGCTGCCGCGAGTTTTGCGAATGAGGGAGGCGACTCTGTGTACGTCCCTTTTCATTCGGGATCAGAATCGGTGGCGGAAGTCGGTAAAATTGGAAAAGGGCAAGTTATCTCTGTGCAGGAGATTGAGCTTCCAACTACCCTCATTGCGGCTTTCAACCTTGAATTCCTCTTGGGTTTTTGGCGGGGGATGGAGGTTGATAGCCTGGGAAAGGGTTTGTTTAACGTTGAAATGCTCATGTTTGGGAAAAAGGGATGGCATTGCTGGCTGAGGTAATGGTATGGGTTGCAGTTGCAGATGGAGTAAAGAAAAATAGTGAGAGGAGGATATGGAGAAGCATTGTCAAGTAGATTAATTGGGGTGATAGATGGTGATGAGGTTGTTGTTGGCAGAGATGCAGAGAGGAGATAGATGGTGAGGAGGCTGTTGTTGGCAGAGTTGTAGAGAGGAGATAGATGGTGATGAGGTTGTTGTTGGCGGAGTTGCAGAGAGGAGATAGATGGTGATGAGGCTGTTGTTGGCAGAGTTGCAGAGAGGAGATAGATGGTGATGAGGCTGTTGTTGGCAGAGTTGCAGAGAGGAGATAGATGGTGATGAGGCTATTGTTGGCAGAGTTGCAGAGAGGAGATAGATGGTGATGAGGCTGTTGTTGGCAGAGTTGCAGAGATGAGATAGATGGTGATGAGGTTGTTGTTGGCAGAGCTGTAGAGATGAGATAGATGGTGATGAGGCTGTTGTTGGTAGAGTTGCAGAGAGGAGATAGATGGTGATGAGGCTGTTGTTGGCAGAGTTGCAGAGAGGAGATAGATGGTGATGAGGCTGTTTTTGGCAGAGTTGTAGAGAGGAGATAGATGGTGATGAAGCTGTTGTTGACAGAGTTGCATTCCTCTATCCTCACCCGCGTGATTTATATTCAGTAAAACGCACAAGCTACCGTATACATAATGCACAGATCACTACCAACCACACACGTCAATTAGATGTTACGCACAAACAAAATTAAGAACATGCATCCTACACCACAACACTACTTAACGCCACCTAAGCCGGGACATACTTCCCAAGACCATTCATGTCGGCCATTAAATAATTTTTAAACATACGGTAAAGAAGACAACGACACACATGGACACGCGAAAGCTAATCCACACGCAGACCATATAAAAACCCCACAATCATCCATTCACATTTAGTCCGAAAGGCAAAATTTTAAAAACATAAACACCCAACTTCCTTCACATGCATTCGCACCCACTTAGAGACAATTATGCACTTACCAATGTTCGTTCTAACATTCTACATCAAACGCACAACCACTCAATCAGCATAACGCACACGCTACCACTAACGGACGCACACACCTCTCATAACCCGCACAAACAGCTATTCTGGTACGCACAAACAACTTTAAGATCATGCATCCAACACCAACACATTTTACCCCACTTAAGCAGGCACATACTTCCTAAGACCATTCACCCCGGCCACTCCATCATTTTAACACGTACGGTACACCACACTATGGCACTAACGCACATGCGACCCCTTGTCAATGCACAAACCATTCCCAAAACGCCTAAGTAACCAATTCATATTTAGTTCAAACATCCTCAGGAAAAAAAAAAAAAACAAACCAAACACCTACAATCGCACAGGTTAAGAGTCTAGTATGCACCTACCCATGTTCGTCGTATCTTCCCACATCATAATCGACAACTTAGGCTACCACTACCTCCATTAACATTCCTTATCCTAACGCCCTCGAACCACACGTACCATTCTACCTTTGTTGTATTACGTTCCATTTTCAATTAAAAAAAAAAAAAAAAAACTAAAACCAAAAAAATGCACAAACCAGAGCACACTTATGCACATGTCGGAATAGCTAGAGGTCATTCCAGTTCTTAAACTCCGCCGCAGCTTCCACGATCAATCACACTCTACTGTCATTGTGTTTTTTTCCTCAGCCCTTCCCCACGCAACTTCAATGGTACAACATATGTCGTCAATTACTTCTGAATATATTTTCCCATTCAAATACTCATAAATATAATCCAAAAGATTCCAATTCAAATCTTTCCATAATTTATCATATAACTACAATTACTATTTAATCCTTTTGATTTTTATATAACCTTATTTACTTTATTATTATCTTCTATTCTCCACCATTCATGTGGAATGAATCAATGGCTATCAGGATATCTCATGATTTCATCTATACTAGGGGTTGCACCGGATTCTAAGCCTAAACTTTTAACTTAGCCAATATTAACCATTCAACAATAATGAACCACCAAACAATAAACAATAATCAGTAACAATAAACACTAAACTAAATAGTAAGATGACAAACTAAACTAAACAATAAGATTAAAAACTAAACTAAACTAAACACTAAACAATAACAATAAACAGTAAGTAAACAGTAAGATTACAAACAGTAAAAACTAAACTAAACTAAACAGTAAGATTACAAGCTGCTTTCTGAGTTAATGAATACAGCAGCAATGGCGTCAAGCGTAGCAGCGGGGAGAAAGCTTTCAAGATCATCCCATTTCCAGCCATTATAATCCGACCAATAATCAAGATCATCCCATTTCCAGCCATCATAATCCGACCAATAATCATGCACAGTAAGCTGAGCAATTGACTCTGGGATTTGGCAAACGGCTATATCGCGTAGCGGCCGATCACCTAGCTAAAAGAGAGTTTGTTTGCCATTGTGTACTAGGTGCCTGGAACCAGCTTGGATTACTGGAATGCTTTTTAGGATTCCTTTCCAAGCATTGGACATATTCTGATAAAACTAGTAAAAAGTAAAAACTGCATTCTTGGCTTTCTTTCTAATCTTTCTAATACAAGTAAAAAAATGAGTGATGAGATGTAAAAAACATGCTGTTGACTTAATCATTAAGCAATTTAAATAACAGTGAAATACAAAGTATAATATCACTCAATTCATTCTCTTAATCATTCATCATATGTCACAATAATCTATCAAGTACTAATATTATTATTATTATTCTTAGGGGCTGGCCTTAATTAGGTAACAATTATTGGGGCCAAAACCCACAAAACTATTGGAGCTATCTATAGAAATTTGAAGGCCTTCCTGCTGGATGTTCCCTATGATGGATAGTCCAGTTGTGGAAGGAGAAAATGCAAAGAAAAATGTGCCCCTTTCACCAACTGGTACAAGAAAGTTCCTAACTGGAAGGGTCCAGGTCGGGCCACCCATAAGGAAAAATGATACAGTGGGTACCTCAACCGTACCCAACCAGTTCAAATTGTAGCATGTGTCTAATATTGACACACTGCGTGCCCGAGGAAGGTTGGCAGTTTGTGCCAAGAATGCGTCGCGCAACGCCACGTACGCCACCATGTGGAGTTTTGTCACGATAGTTCCGATGTCCATCACCACCCCGCCTTCGCCCAGCTCCGTTAAACGGAAGACGTCTTCGGATATTGGGAGTTGCGTGCCGCTGACGCCCAGACCTGAGAGCCCGATATTGTAGATAGTGGGTACCCATAGGTTATGGAGCAAGGGTACCCTCGGGAAAGGCTCCTTGCGGACCTCGCCCGAACTCCAGTGACCCGGAGGACTCACTGCCCCGGCTCCCCAAGCAATAGCTGAAAGCTCCGCCCGTTTGCCTGAAAAGTTGACCCATGATCGACATGGATCTCCCGCCGAGACCCAACCCCCCGTCGGCTTCGATGAACAGCCCCTGGTTGGTATGGCTGCACCCGATAGCCACATTCTGGACCACAGTTAGCCCAAACATGAGAGTCTCGAACGCCATCGTCCCCATGGTGTACGACCGATCAGCGTACATGACCTCGTACTTGCACAGACCCGAGTTGCACCCCAAATTGTTCTCGGTGCAGAAAGCGGAGCTACACGGCATGTCGGCAAATGAAGCTGAGAGAGTAGGGTCGAACACCGGGTCATATTATTGGTAGCATTGGTTACAGGGTTGACACTGAACCCACACAATATCACTCCCTGTGTCAATCACCATATACGGATATTGCGCCGGACTCCCGACCCCAATCCTCACCAAGTATTCTCCACTCCCTAGATCTGAACTGGAAACCACCCCCACCCCAAACTCCTCCACCTCATACTCGGCGGCTTTCCCACTGCCGCTACCGCGAGTTTTGCGAATGAGGGAGGCGACTCTGTGTGCGTCCCTTTTCATTCGGGATCAGAATCTGCGGCGGAAGTCAGTAAAATTGGAAAAGGGTAAGTTATCTCTGTGCAGGAGATTGAGCTTCCAACTACCCTCATTGCAGCTTTCATCCTTGAATTCCTCTTGGGTTTT
This sequence comes from Ipomoea nil, assembly GCF_001879475.1. Taxonomy (NCBI): domain Eukaryota; kingdom Viridiplantae; phylum Streptophyta; class Magnoliopsida; order Solanales; family Convolvulaceae; genus Ipomoea; species Ipomoea nil. The sequence continues at coordinate 754,712 of NW_017617864.1, read as the reverse complement.
TGGCGGGGGATGGAGGTTGATAGCCTGGGAAAGGGTTTGTTTAACGTTGAAATGCTCATGTGTGGGAAAGGGGATGGCATGGCTGGCTGAGGTAATGGTATGGGTTGCAGTTGCAGATGTTGTAAAGAAAAATAGGGAGAGGAGGATACGAAGAAGCATTGTCAAGTAGATTAGTTTGTGTGATAGATGGTGATGAGGCTGTTGTTGGCAGAGATGCAGAGAGGAGATATATGGTGATGAGGCTGTTGTTGGCAGAGTTGCAGAGAGGAGATAGATGGTGATGAGGCTGTTGTTGGCAGAGTTGCAAAAAGTAGATAGATGGTGATGAGGCTGTTGTTGGCAGAGTTGCAGAGAGGAGATAGATGGTGATGAGGCTGTTGTTGGCAGAGTTGCAAAGAGGAGATAGATGGTGATGAGGCTGTTGTTGGCAGAGATGCAGAGAGAGGATTGATGGTGATGAGGCTGTTGTTGGCAGAGTTGCAGAGAGGAGATAGATGGTGATGAGGCTGTTGTTGGCAGAATTGCAGAGAGGAGATAGATGGTGATGAGGCTGTTGTTGGCAGAGTTGCACAGAGGAGATAGATGGTGATGAGGCTGTTGTTGGCAGAGATGCAGAGAGGAGATAGATGGTGATGAGGTTGTTGTTGGCAGAGTTGCAGAGATGAGATAGATGGTGATGAGGCTGTTGTTGGCAGAGTTGCAGAGAGGAGATAGATGCTGATGAGGCTGTTGTTGGCAGAGTTGCAGAGAGGAGATAGATGGTGATGAGACTGTTGTTGGCAGAGTTGTAGAGAGGAGATAGATATATATTTCATGATATTAATAAAATACTTGGTAAATAAATATATAGTATTATTTTGTATTATAACTTTAATATTTAATTAAAAATAGCTCACAAAAAAGATCAAACAATGTAGTGAATATAATCAATTGATGAATTTGAATGTAAAGAATTTTTACATTGGAAAAAATAAAGATAATATAACTAATGAAATTATTTCTCTTAATTAATTTATTGATAATGGATAATTTTTTTTTTTTTGAATAAAGACATTGTAGAGACAATTAGTGAATATAGTCAATTTATAAATTTGAATGAAAAGAATTTTTATATTAGAGAAAAATAAAGACAATATAACTAATGAAATTATTTCTCTTAATTAATTTATTGATAATGGTTTTTTTTTTTTGAATAAAGACATTGTAGAGACAATGTAGTGAATATAATCAATTAATGAATTTGAATGTAAATAATTTTTACATTGGAAAAAATAAAGACAATATAACTAATGAAATTATTTCTCTTAATTAATTTATTGATAATTGATAAAAAAAATTTGAATAATGACATTGTAGAGACAATCTGGCGAATATAATCAATTGATGAATTTGAATGTAAAGAATATTTATATTAGAGAAAAATAAAGAATATATAACTAATGAAATTATTTTTCTTATTTAATTTGTTGATAATGAATAATTTTTTTTTTTGAATAAGGACATTGTAGACACATTGTATATTTATTGTTTTTTGTTGTAGTTACTAAATTATTATTATTTTTAATTTAATAATAGTATAATAGAGTACTAATTATGTCAACTTTGATTGGGACGAGGTTCGAACCTAATACCTTTCTTATTGAAATCAATGAGTAAGTTAACGGTGAACTAAAAGAAATTAACTAGAAGATAATATTTAACGAAAAAGTTAACAAATAATCATATAATTAAGGATAAAAAAGGAAATCTAAAAGAAGAATTAAAATCCGACCAATCTCAGCCATTAATTTGATTAAAAAATTTGGCCGTCATTTTTTCTACTCATATTATAGGGCTCTTATTAGTGTGTGTGTGTATATATATATATATATATATATATATATATATATATATAGAGCTATTTCTCGGGTACAAATTAAATTTTTTGTATTTGGCAGAGTTAATTGTTACGTTAATGTCTCTAAAAGCTCTGCATGTTAACTTTTCAACTAAACTCTGCATGCATCATTTATCGTATATGAATTAGTGAATTACCCAATTTTGTTTTTCTTGATCCGATTTGGTTTGAGTTTGATCAGTTACTCTTCTTTATATATACCGGATGTGTAAAATAACGTTTTGCAAATAGAACTCATTAAGCCTTGTGGACAATTTTGAATGTCTATATATATAAATATATAATTAATATCCAGTGCATTTAAGTGTTTCTCGTGTGCGGTTGTGCGATTTTAACGAGCGTCAGTTTTGTACTTCAAGAGTTTTGTGCTTAATGTGTGTGAGGGTTGTAATTAATATGTGTGAGTTTTGTGCTTAACATGCACAGTATATATATATATATATATATATATATATATATATATATATATATATATATATATATATATAGTCTATCTATATCACACAGCCACACACAAACTATATACTATACATACCAAGCATGGGAATTGGAAAATGACTTTTCAAAAAAAAAAAAAAAAAAAAGTCATTTTCCGCTGCAGGAAATTATGGAATTTCCGACCACCTGAAAGTGATCTTAAATCAAGTCGAAAGTCTTGTTCCGACCACTTTTGTTATCCGAAAAAATCTTTATTGCTATTTTCGACCACTTTTTGCTTTCAATTTGATTTAAGATCACTTTCAGGTGGTCGAAAATTTCATAATTTCCAGTAGTTTTCTCCCAAAACATAATTATTTTCCGTTGACCTCATTTTTCTCCTTCTTACCAAACACAGAAAACCCGGGAAACATTTTTCAGAAGTCATTTTTCAGATTTTCAAACGCACACTTAATCACTCCTGCAACTACTGTTCTATGCTCGAATGTGTGAAAATGATGTGCTTAGAGTTTTACAAAAGAATTAGTGGATCTGAAAGGAAATCGGGGGTTTATGACATGCTAGGATATGATCGATGTAGCAAAACACTACTAGCGTGGAAAGAAGTATAGTCCCAGTGCACACTAACACTGGCTTTAATATATAATGGAATTAGAGGATGATGATTCTATGATACTTACACGATACATACATTGAAGTCACTTAGAGTGAAAGTAGGGTTAGAATGTAATCAAGGTTATGCACTAGAATGAAAAAGTTATCCATTTTTTCTGATTTAAAAACTGGAAACTACTATCTAAATGGAGTTTCTATTCACCTTACACTTCATTTCAGTCCATTATTGTTTGGAAGAAGGTATGTGAAATCGATTGACAATTGTGATAAAGTTGTCTTTACACTTCAATTTTATAAGAATTTATTCCCAAAAATTAGGCAGTTCAAAACCCTTCCCTCATAGCATGCTTCACTTAAAACCACAAAATGAATGAGATCTCTATTGATACTCTCTAATTTAATTTGCTGAAAATTAAGGAAGGTTATCTCAATCAATTATTTTTAAATTTGATAGATTTTTTTTTTTTGTGTGTTTAATAGTATTTTTAATGTAGTGTCTAAATATATAAATTTTAGGAAAAAAAAATATACAAATAGAACTCGTACCTGACGAAGATGATATCCCCCTAATCCGCTTGGACTGCATGCATCCTGCTAGACCCAACCATGGAGACTTTGACGCCGGGTAATCGCTGCGAGACTTCGAACAGAGGAAGAAGAATCAACAAGGGAGATGAGATGCGCGAGAATACAGACTCCACCGAGAGCAGAGCGTAGAAAACGAAAAGGGAAGACTAATAAATCACTACCCACACGGCGGAAATAAAGCAATTAGATAATAAAAGCATAAGCCAAATGACAAAAACACCACAGCTTTCCTTAAGAAATACGCGCACATGGGGAATAAACACAACACCATCCGAACCATTGATCAAAATAAATCAACGACCAGGGAGTGTGCTCACGAACTCATCCAACTAGGGAGTTGCACCGGATTCAAAATCTATATATATATATATATATATATATATATATATATATATATATATATATATATATATATATATATATATATATAGACACACACGCGGACACACTTTTTAAATATATTAATTGTAATATACAATTATTTTATAGTTAAAGAATAAATGCATTAAAGTTTTGATTTATTTAAAGTTGTTTTATTTTTAACTTTTTCGCATATCAAGTAAATTAATAGTTTTTTTTTTCAAAATTTGAGGGTAAATGTAAATTATTACGGAGTATCTTGTAAATGGGAGTGTTTGGCAAACAATTACTGTCGATAAATCAGCAAAAGGATTTGAAAATTAGATTTTTCACAGTGAGATTGTAATTCAATATCTACCTTGGTGTCAAAAAACAAATGCTCAAATACCTAATACCCCTAACCCTTCTTTGTCAAGGGTCGATCTTGACCTCAAATTCTTTACCAACTCAACCATGTCTAAGGGCTGTCATTATATTTTTATTAAGGTCAAAATATTAATTATTATATATAATACTGAGTAAAGGCGCGCCAAAGTAGATATACTTTAACGGAGTCCAGTCATGAACATTTTTAGGGTAGGAATAAAACATTCACTTTGTTAGTATAATTATCATTTATAGACATTCTTTTCATCGAAGGAAAGGCTTTTTCCTATTTTAATGTCAAAACAAAAATGAAGAAAAAAATATCTTTAAAATCTAGGGAGAGAAAAAGTTCATAGAGCTTAGGGGATAGAAACAAATTTGTAGAATTTAAACAATGTCCATCTATAATATGTCAATTATTAATGTCATTCTTGAATTATGAGTGGTGTAAATGTTGCCCCTCAATTATCAAAATGGTGTACTTATAGTCCCTCCCGTAACGGACTTGTGGTTCCCCACCACTGTCTATCGCAAGTACTTTGAATCGAGGGAGGGAAAAAACAACTAAATTACATATTTACTCCGACTTAACGGTGTCGTACACTAACGGGGAACCACATGTCCATTACGGGAAGGGATATATGTGCACCGTTTTGATAATTGAGGGACAACATTTACACCACTCATAATTCAGTTGTGACATTAATTAATAATTGGCATATTATTTTAGGGCATTTTTTACAATTTTCACTTATTATTATTATAGAAAAATCATTTTTCATACAGAAATTGATGAAAGCAAATAAGACGGGCAACATGGTGGTAGCGTCCAACGAAGATTAAAGAGCTTAGCCATCTTTGGCCGATTACGACCTTCATTTTCATTGGAGGCTAGTAGTCTACCACCACCATGGTGTCCGTCTTATTTGATGTCATCGATTTTCCTATGAAAAATGGGTTTCCATTAATCTTCGGGTGCCCCTTTTTTTTTTTTTTTTTTTTTTTTTAATTACATGTTTTTTACAGATTTGATAATTATAAAATATTTAATATGTTAATAGTTAATATTAAAATATTAAATATTATTAACTTAAAAAAACACCTTGAATTGTAAATTGTATAAAAATTTAAAGAATCAAAACACAATTTCACAAAGTATGAGTAGTTGATTTCGATTTTTATAATACATTTTTTATGATTTGCGGCCGATTTAAACGATTTAGAATTATTTCACATAACGAGTTGCCTTCTCCAGTTCTCCTCCGTTGATTCCCCGGTTGTCGATCACTTTATTGTCGAAAATATCGCCGGAGTTGGTCGGAATGTTGTCTGAAACCCTAGTGACCTGTAATAGTAGGTCATTAACTGGTTTTTGAATTTCATTACACCAAAATACAATGTTGATGGGATTAATTGCTACTTTAAAACGTTTAAGGACCTAATTGACTTCTTATGTAAAGTTCGAAGGCTTATTTAACTATTTTCTCTTGATAAAATATCACAAGATACAACAAATAAGTCCAATATATATTTTTTTTGAAAGAAGAAAGTTTGTATTTCAAATTAATAACATTCATAAGCACACCATTATTTAATTAAATGAAAAATGCATTATAAATCTAATATACGAAACTCAATTAAAATATAGGACCTCAAAAATGACAAATCACTCTCTCATGCGTTTTAAAATTTTTGTTATACTATTTAAAACATTTTAAAATATACAACAAATATATTATTTAACTCATAATTTTATAATCGCCTATTTGTGTCCACTTGCTCCTGCAAGAATATAATTTAAAGAAGAGAAAATAGTCATCATACTGCCAACATACAATTATGAAGAAAAAATAGAATACTGAAGACCACATGCATAGTATTGATATAAGTAGGCCGTGCTATGTCAATTAATTAGATCCAGATCCACATGGACCAACACTAATGTATCGTGCACCCTGCTTAAAACGACGTCGTTTTTTTATGTTAAGATTTTATATGTATTATGTTAAGAGTTTGTGTAGTTTTTTTTGAGTTTATGTGTATGTATTTTATATATTATGTTAGATTATGTGTATTATGTTATGAGTTTATGTATTCTACTATACAATTATGTACATTCGAAACATGCAATTTTTTTTAACGGCAGAAACGGAAAACAAAATTTCTTAAAAAAAATAAAAACAAATATAAAACAACGTCGTTTTGGCCAGGGCGCACGATATAATTTGCCCACTAATGTGGGTCGTGCTGTACAAGCACACATTAGAATATAGGGCAAATTATTCTGTGGACCTGGGACTAAAAATACATAATTTACATATTGAATGTTCACAATTTATATACTAAATGTTCACAATTCAAATTGTGAACATTCAGTATGTAAATTGTGAACAATATGTAAATTGTGTTTTTGGATATGATTCACTTTGCAATGTGGACCTAGGTCCATGGTATAACGGTTGAGAATATAGGTCTTGTCAGTTTAGTTCACATTTTAAAAATACAAGTCCAACTCAATCTATTTTAATATATTAAAATAATTACCCGGGTTGGACTTCCATTTGGAAGGTTGTGAGTTCGAGCCTCAGTGGAGGTGTTATTAGCTCTTTGTGTTTCAGTAGGTTGAGAAAGTATATGAATAGATACTACAATGTAATAGAGCTAGTAGCATTCAAAAAAAAAAAAATTAATTGTTTTAAAAATTTTAAGCCTATAAATTATAATTTATATTTTTAAATTTTAATTTTGTTACATATTTGTATAATTGTTTTAACTTTATATTATTTATACATTTATAAAGTTAAAATTTATATTTTATAAATTAGAAATTTAAAATTTTAAAACTTAAAATGATAAATTTAAATTAGTACGATAATACATAAAGATTATTGTAACTCAAATTTATTACTTGTAGAAAGAACATAACCATATAAGTGTGTAACTTACTACTAATTACATCATGGATTCTATTTTTATTTGCATGTTTGAGAATTCGAATTTTGACCTCTAAATTTAAAGGTTTCGATCGAGTTAGCAAATTAAAGTACGAATTGATATATTAAAAAAAAAGAAAAAGAAAAAAAAAAGATAGGATACGTACCACTTGCAGAAGAATGAGGGGGTGTAGCTATTTGACTGACGTATTTTGTATATGTATTTGACTGACGTAAATACATTCAAGTTGCATATGTATTTAGGGTTTATTTAGAAACCTGAAAAATATTTTTCAAAAAATGACGTATTTTTTGAAAGATAATTTAATTTAATTTTTTTTTAAATGTTTGGCTGGATGTCATAAAATTATCTTTTTCTATTTGGCTGAAAATTATTACATTTTTTTGTATGGTTCATTTTATTGAAAATGAACATATTATTTGTTATTATAATAATAATAATAATAATAATAATAATAATAATAATAATAATAATAATAACAACAACAACAACAACAATAACAATAACAACAATAACAATAACAAATAACAATAATAATAATAATAATAATAATAATAATAATAATAATAATAATAATAATAATAATAATAATAATAATAATAATAATAATAATAATAATAATAATAGTGAAAAAAAATGAAGAACAAGAAGAAGAAAAAGAAAGAAAACTCATTCTCCTTACATTCAATGTGAAATTAATATACACACATCAATATTATGTATGGTTGAGTTAATGTAAGAACAAGACCTATAGTAAAAAATGCAAGTGCAATGACCAATGTCTTTAAAGTAAGGAGAAAATTGTAGTAGTAATTTGGTAAATATTAGAAACTATTAAACGTTAAAAGTATTTTGCAAAACTACAAAATGCATCTGATGATACGTAGAAGTGCATTCAACATTATAATTCTAAAAGTGCACTCATGATATGTAAAAGTGTGCTCAAGATGATTATAGCATTTTTACATATCATTGGGTGCACATTGTAGTATTATTCAATGCACTTTATAGTTTTGAATAGTGCACCGATTCAATACTATGACCACCCATTTGGAAAGGTAACAAAGGTGTGCCATCAAACTATATAGTAGTTGGCATATTATTAACAACAATTATCTTATTGTTTTAATTACTATAACAAGGAATAAAGAAAAAAACCTTAGCCAAGTTAGTCATACTGCTGACCTGATAATATAGAATTTACCAAGTTAGCAGCCTATGATTTAAGTCATTGGTCTCACAAAGCACCCTAAGGTTGTGGGTTATAATATAGAGTTTACCAAGGTAATTGGCTTTGATAGGAAGAGAAGTTGGGCTTGTTTGGCAATTAGCAGTTAGCATATTAGTGGTTTGTAAAAAAATATTTGGTAAAATTGACTGTTTATGTTTGCAATTAACATGTAAAATGACCAATAATAATAATAATAATAATAATAATAACAATAATAATAATAATAATATATTAAAAAAAAAAGTGGGAATGGAGCATTGAGGTTTCTATTTAAGGAGCCTCAAGGCTCCTTTCTTAATTAGCCATGTGTTGCCTATTCGAGTGGATGGGTGAGGCTCCACAATTAAAAGTTTAATTTTTTTCTTTTATAATTAGGATAGTTTGGAGAAAATTTAAATTTTTTCAAAATGTTAACGGTAAACATTGTAAAATTTAGCGTTTGCAAAAGTAACACTTTAGAGTAAATTATTATTTTACTAAATATAATTTTTGATGTTTAGATCATGTCAAAACGTTAAAAATAACGAATCTATCATAAAATTAGTGGATCCATCATTTATTAAAGATGGCCAAGATAAAAAGAAGATTGAGAGAAGCGTGCCTTGATGATGGTGTATGGTGTGTCGTAGACTTGTAGTTGGGTGCCTAGCCTGCCTTCTTTTTCCCCCTTCCTAATCTCTACCCTCAAACATTGTTATCTTTGCAATTTGACCCACAAACTCTCCACCTCTCTAAACTTTGTACTTCATTTTCCTAACTTTTGCACTTTAACCCCCTAAACTCTCCGCATCTTCTCACTTTGTACCCTACTTTACTAACTTTTCACCCTATACTATACCTATCAATCTCTCATCTCCACCTTTGCACTCCCAAACTTTCCACTTCTTTACATTTTGATCCCCAAACTTCTAGACTCTCTTGTCTAGGCCTTCAAACTTTCTGGAACGTTATGCTGTGAGCACGTACCCACCTTGCAAGGTCGGCACGGTTTTATATCCATAATTTTTATACTGTAAATTCATAAAATTTATAATTTAGATACGGTGCCAAACTTTCTTTGGCCGGCTTAGCCTATCGCCCTCAATGACCTTTATGCCCAACACATGTTCCTCTTTCATCTCTCGGCTCCAATCACTCTATGGACCGAGACCCGGTTCTCCTATTAAATAGACTTGTCTATTTTAATGGGTTTGAATGAATCATATCATTAATGACAATTATATTTTTGTTTTAATTACTAAAAGAAGGAATAAATAAAATAAAATAAAAAAGACGTACGTATCGGTGATTGCATTAAATTTCTCTTCTATATATAGGTTTTGTTTGGCACACCTAACTCAAAGCTTAAAGTTAACAGTAAAAAAAACTAGTAGTTAATAAACAAACCAATAAGTTGATAAGTGAAACAAGACATAAAAGGACAAATTGAGATATTATGATTTTAATCAATAAAGGGTAAATTGTATCATTTTTGTAAACTAATAAACATATTGTTAGGAACCTTGTATTAAGATTTTGATGATACCAATGTAATGTAGAAAGTAGACCCCTAACTATTAGCTTTTTCAAATCGCTGCTTTCGTCCTAGACGAGAGTTGCCATAACTCTCCTGTAATTCGTGTTAAGCTAGACAAACACACGAAAATGAGTTATGTTTAGTTGATAGGGTCTCCAAGACGAAAGAAGACACAAGGCATGATAAACGGCAACGAGAATTCATAAGGAGTTGTCAACTACCTCGAAAGGACAGATTTATTAAAGACTAATCTCACCAAGCATTCTTTCTTTTCAACAACGAGAAGAATGTTTTCTCTGTCTGATTTGACAACATCCTAGGAACAAAAGGACCTCAACTTGTGGGACACGATTACCAAAGAGCATTAAATGAAGATGTACTATCTCTTGGAGCTAAAAGACAAAACCCTAATGCTCTCCATACCTTCAACGGCTACATAGTACAATCTCATTAATGGAGCATTTAATGCATGAAGCTCCCCGGTCCTTACCCACTGGAAAATAGGTTCGAAATTTCATCTCCCTCCAACGGATGAATTTTCATCACCTATATAAACCCACCTTCACCAACTAAGAAGGTGCTGGTTTTTCTATCACTCGATCTATCTACAATCAAAAGCTCTTAAAAACGCTCTCAGCTTTCTAAAGTTTTTGTGAACCCGTGTTAAGGTGCAAGGATACTTGAAGAAGCCCATCAATCCTTATCTTTCACCTTAAGGAAGTCTTGAATCCTGTGAGAGGCAGTTATTCATCATCAATCAAGACTTCATCACGTTGGAGAAATCAGAAATCATTTTCTTCCAACCTCAGCTCTGAAGAAGAAGTTGATAGATGCGAAGTAAACTCTCGGAGTTGAAAAACCTACGAAGACTGGCTGGCTTAGTGATCAAGGAAGTCTTTGTGTACTTGTACTAACGAGTGATAGTGCAACCCTTCCATAAGTTGTGGAAGAAGAGTGGAGTAGGCAAAGTTGGCCGAACCACTATAAAATTCTCGTCTCCCTATCTTTTACTTTCCTCACTCATTCTCGCATTGCATCATAATTTTCATCAATACCGAAAGTATCTTTTATAACGTCTAAACGTGCAAAGCAAGTAAAACGAACTTAACCATTCCGCTGCATTAAAATCACCGAAAGGTGATTTTTTAGCAAAACACGAAAAGAGTCTATTCACCCCCCCCCCCCCCCCCCTCTATACTCTCGCTATAACACTACCGGGACCAACACATAATAAAGAATGAAAGCCAATGGTCTATTTTAAAACCCTACCAAAGATAACATTTCGAAATAAGTTATTATTTTAAACTCTATGGTCATGTTTGGTAAATGGTTGTTAGCTGTTAACTGATTGTAGAAATGTGTTTGGTAAATTAGCTGTTAGATGATAGCTGTTTGGTATAATTTCTTTTTTCAAAAAGCTAATTGAAAAAGTTGCTTTGGCCGCCTTTTTGAATTTTAGTATTTTGAAGTTACAAAAAGCTAATTAACTAAACACTTATATTGATTTTTTAACCAAGTCACACAATTAATAGTAGTCAAATAAGTCAAAATTGACTGATAGACTAATTATTTTACTAAATAGGGCCTATATGTTTTATCAAACAGAGCTTATAGCTTATTTTTAACTTATATATATATATATATATATATATATATATATATATATATATATATATATATATATATATATATATATATTTAACCACCATCATTGTGTCATGTCACCTTTACTCAAAATCTTTAGCAATTGATCCACAAATTTCTAACACCACCAAACAAGAAAGAAAGAATATAATTTATTCGTTTTTTTTTTTTTCCTTTGACTCGAGCGACATTCTCGTACTTAATATTTAATTTAAATCTAAAAGATTCAATGTTATATTTGTCATATCATATTTCTTTAGAAAATTTTATATGTTCATCAGGTTAATTTCATTCAATTTGTTAAATTGTTATAAAAAAAATTTGTAAATTAAATCCATTTTCTATAAGCCTAAAAAGTTCATAAAAAATTATGTATCCAATTGTTCATCAAGATGTCAAAACGAAAATATTTTTTTTTTCCCTACCTCTTCTATTTCTTTTATACTTTTTTTTTATAAATTAAAATACATTTTAAGGTGATATTAGTCGACTAATATTAGTATATTACTCCAATTACGTAACTTGTTTAATTAATAATATATTTACCTTTTAAATCATGTTTTAATGTTAGGTATAGAAGTTCGTGAATCATGTGTAGAAATTACGTACTATTGTATAGAAAAAATTATATAAAAATAATTGCTCATCCAAGAAATAAGAATAAATCTCATTATTTTTTCATTTAAAAAGATGAACAAATGAATATATAGACTTTTAAAACGGTGGTGGTATTTACGTAAATAAGTAACAATTTGATAGGACATTGTGTGTATTTACTCAAAACAGTGTGTTAGGCTTCCTAATCTTAAAAAAGACGTGTTTGGTGGATTGGACCGAAAGAATGTGAATTTCTTTAAAAATGAAGTTAATTTATCTCAAATTGATGAATAATATTTTTTTTTTTTTACATGTTTACAAAAATGTCATTTCCCTTTTGTATTTAAAATTGTGAAAATTTTCCAAAGCAATGTTTTTTTTACCAAAGTGTTGTTGATTTTCACCAAATTAATGTTGTTTTTTTAAAAAAAAAAATCAAAACAATGTTATTTTTCTCCAAAATCATTCTTATTTTCTCCCAGATGATGCAATAAAACTTCTACATATTACAAAAATGTCACCATTCTTTTTATTTAAGTATAGATCATTTGTGCCTATTGTTTTGAGATAAACCGCCTAAGTTTATTTTCATTTCTCACAAAGAGGAACCTATTATACACGCACACTATTTAATTGATTTCATTGTCGAATCATATCAAATGTCTTTTAATTTAAGTGGCATATAGTGTTTTCTTTATGAGAATCATCTTTAATCTATCAAAAATATTATTTAAGATTTTGTCAAAATGAATAAAATAATCTATGCTATTGAGAAAGTTATTCTCTGAATGAGGTATGTGCACTGTTTGGTAACATAGTTAGCTTATCAGTCAATTTTGACTTATTTGACCACTATTAGCTGTTTAACTTGGTTAAACAATCAATATGAGTATTTGATTAATTAGCTTTTTGTAACAACTTATTGTTTCAAAATGTTAAAATTCAAAAAGTTGTTCAAAGTACCTTTTTCTATCACTTGTTTGAGAAAGTTATTTTGCATATTATTAGCTAACCGTTAATTTACCAAACATTTTTCTACAATCAGCTAATGAAATCATCTAGTCAAACTCACTAACCCAATTAGCATACATATATTTACCAAACACCCCATGATCTGGTTAAAATTTGATTGAGTTAATTTTATTGTATAAAATGTAAATATTAATATTGTATATAAAAATAAAATAAAAGGATATGTAGATATGATGAGTGCTACTAATGCTTATATTAGGAGCCTTACATAGTGTTACGGCTGCCATTGTTGAAATCAAATATGCACAACATATATATATATATATATATATATATATATATATATATATATATATATATATATATATATATATATATATATATATATTCAAACCACACAACAAATTGAAGTGAGAACTATCTCGCAATGTCCTTGTTTAACAATCAGCAGTTAGTGGTTAGCATTAGCGGATTATATTCGCAAATTTGACCAACTTATTATATCAACAATTGGTAAAAAGATATTTGAAAAAATTAGTTTGTTTAGATTAACATGTAAAATGACCTAAAGGTATATAATAATAATAATAATAATAATAATAATAATAATAATAATAATAATAATAATAATAATAATAATAATAATAATAATAATAATAATAATAATAATAATAATAATAATAATAATAATAATAATAATAATAATAATAATAATAATAATAATAATAATAATAATAATAATTGTTTTAAAAAAATAAAAATATATAATTAAGCCAATCATATTAACTATTTGGGGATTTATTGATAAAACGAGTATTCAAATCATACAACAAATTGAAGTAGGAAACTATCTCGCAATGTCCTTGTTTGGCAATCAGCAGTTAGCTCTTCAATATTAGTATATATTTAATATTTTATGCCCACATTTTTATTTGCTCTCCTTTATGTCCCGTATTTGGTTTCAACCATACCTATACAATTATTTTATTGACAATTATAATCAATCTTGACTATATTATCTTGCATTTGTAAACTTAGATTTGCCTATTTAAATATGCCAATTTAACATTCAATTATCTATGCATGAACAATCCCAATATAATCTTGCTCTTCAATTATCTAACGTTATTACAAAGCTGCATACATTTATTTTAGTGACAATATAATTATTATCAATCTCTAATATATTATCTTGCATTCATATACTTTAAATTACTATTTAAATAAACAAATCCAACATTATATTCAATTGCATATCCATGAACATCTCCTATATAATCTTGCATTTATATACTTTGAAATAGTTATTTAAAATTAAATATTGGGCATTATCCCATTCGCGCGATGCGCGTGAAAAAACTCGTATTAACTATACAGATATGGATGATTTTTCATCTTGTCAGCAAAATACTCCAAGTGAGCCAACTGATATTTGGTTATTAGTACTTAGTAGTGTGTTTAAACTTTGGATTGCTATTTTGTTATATAATGTTTAGAGTTTGGATTTTAACTATGTGAATATGTATATATTGTTTGGTACTATGTTTGGAAAATTAAGAAATCTTAAAAATTGGGGTTCTTAAACCGAACCGAACTAATGTTAAACTGAATGACATCATTTTTTTTAAAAACTGAAATACTGAAACCGAAAAAAAATCGAATCGAATCTCGAAACCCCTACCCCTAGTGTAGTACTTAACAGGAGAGTATTGTAATGATGTTACATTTGATTTTCACACTGAATGCAAATTGTAATATATACACCAAAAAGAAGGGAAAAAAGATTCTTATTTGTTTGTAATTAAAATGAGATGATATTATTGTAGAGCATATAGGTAGGTTTGTTGAATAGCTTGAGATTTTTTCATCCACGCCCCTTATTAAGCAATGACTAATTCCATATTAGAATATGAATATAGATATTGATGCTTCAAAAGTAAGTTATCAACCAATAAATTAAAGGAGAACATGAGAAATATATACTAGCACATTTCAAAGCAGAAAATAAAGTAAATATTTGGTAAGGAAATACAGATAAGTTCTAATATTTTCAAATTGGAAAGACTTGATATATTTCAGGGGATTGATATTTTGAATGCATTCTCCAAAAGAGCCCACATCTTTACTAAGAGATTGCTGATCATTCCAGAAGCTTCTAGGTGTTATATTTTCAGAATGCTCAATATAATAATTACTTTCTTCAATTCAATTCCTGGTACTTGACAATATCGATCTTCAACCTGAATGATATATAAAAGTTGGAGCCTGGAGGTGCACAGATATAGAATAGCACTAAATCATATATATACCTTAATTATGTTAGTTAACTCAGCTCCAACATGGTTTGGGATGTTACTTCATTCATGAATTACACAGGAAATGTCTAAAAATATAATTAAATGTGGGCAGTTCCAGCTGGTATTAAAAAGTGGAAGCTTTAATTTGATCCCCTAAACTGCATGTGTTTGTCATTATACACAAATGCCAAATGTTGACTATGCAACATGGAACTAACATGAAATGGATCGGATCGGAGCCCATTATATATAGTGCATGTTTTCTACCCCAACTATATAAAACTCATATGTTTCAAATTAAATTGGACCAATTACAACATACTTGAGATTGATGCCTCTTTCATCTTTTTTGTAGTTAATACCAAACTGCAAGCATTCATCAAGTGCAAGGCCTTTGCATCATAAGGTTTGTCAAACTCATGAGCTTCTGAAAACCTAATCAAATGAATGCATAATCATAATTAAAACCCAAACACAAAATGTGGCAGTTTCATTTAAAACGAGTTTTGTCATTAATGACTGAGGGCATCATAAATTATTTTTGACCGTAAGTTGTACTAAATTACAAATTTTAATAGGTTTCACAATATTTGACACAATACAAGAAGATTTGAATTTTTTAAACCAATAGGCCAATTTTAAAATTAATTCATTGATGTTGAAATGTAACAATGAGAGAGAAATTTTTTAAAAGAGAAAAAAAAAATGATAAACACATTCTTTCAGCCATTGCCATGCATGTATATTACCTTTCAAAATCACGAATAGTCTCACACAAGTGTTATCCTAATAATAATAAATTAATAATAATAATAACAAGTAATAATAATTATAATTATAATTATTGTGCTTTGTCTAGATTAGAAATTTTCTAGTAAAATTTAGTTGCAGATTCCTAAATGTTAAAAAAAAAAAAAAAAAAAAAAAAAAAAAAAAAAAAAAAAAAAAAAACCACCTAAATAGGTGGCCCTCCTTATTCCACGCTTCCAAACTCTCTTCTTTTTTCTTTCTTTTGAGGTGGGGGTTGGGGGTGGGGTGAGAGTTTTGAGTTCTTGAAAAGGAGATAAAGGTATGCTGGACCTCTCGTATCTTGTTCTCTTCCTCACTTTGTTTACTTCTTTCTCTCTCTCTCTCTTTTACTGTGAAGGAGTCTAATGTTTTCTATAATTTCTTTGGGGGAAAAAATAATAATAATAACAAATCTATGTGTATCACGAGGATGAAAAAGGGAAAATTGTAAAAAGAAAAAAGATAAGAATAACAATAATAATAATAATAATAATAATAATAATAATAATAATAATAATAATAATAATAATAATAATAATACAAAAACTTGTGTGAGGCTGCCTTACGGCTCTCAATTTGTGAGACGGGTCAAATATTTGATTAATGAGGTCAATTATTATTATTATTATTATTATTATTATTATTATTATTACATAATTTAGTCTTCTATTATAATGAGTTTTTTTTTTTTTTTTAATTTAGTCATAAACAATTTTTTGTGTTTAATTAAGTCCTCAATTTTGATAATTTTATCCAATTGAGTTCTCGGCTCTTAGAATCAAGGATTAGATCAATAAAAATCACTGTAGTTGATGACTAAATTGGGTAGAATCACTATAGTTGAAAACTAACTTAACTTAGGAAAAAAAACTAGTATAGTTAATATGGGATATGAGATGAAGTAGAAGGGTAGGAACAAGGACATTCTTGTAATTAGTTGAGGCAGGTTGTTATAGTCTCTTTCTTTAATCTCTCTTTATCACTTTAATTTCTATATATAGTCTGCATCCCTTTCCAATGCTCTCATTCTCACTCATCCCTTACTCATCCTCTCTGCAACTCTTCCAACAACCTCATCACTGCACCATCTATCTATCACACCTTTAATTTGCTTAGCTTAAACCTCTAATCTAAACTAATCTACTTCACAATGCTTGTCCGATCCATATCCTCCTCTCACTGTTTTTCTTTACAACCCCCGCAACCGAAACCAATACCTCAGCGTCTCAATATTCGACACATGCTACAACTTAAACGGGTTCGTTACGATTCTGGTACCAATGGTATCGTTTTTTCTTATGGGTGGCCCGATCCTGACCATTCCAGCTACGAACATTCTTATACCAGTTGATGAAAGGGGCACGTTTGCTTTGCATTTGCTCCATCTCCAACCGGACTATCCATCATAGCAAGAAGGCATCCAGATTTCTTTTAACAGCTCAAACGATTTTGTGAGTTTTGACCTCAATATTTGTTAACTTATTAAGCTCGATCCCTAAGAATATAATTATTATGTGAATTTTGTTAGTCCAACTACGATATATATCATCGAGAGAATCAAGGCAAAATGCTTACAAGAGTTTTATTTTTAAGTGACTGCAAATTTGGTAATTACAGGGGTATATAGATGATACTATTGCAAGCCATGAGGTTCCAACTAAAGCTCCAGATCAGATTTGCCTTTACTACTGTTGAAACAGGTACCTTTGAATGGAAGTTAAAGTTGTGGTCTTTACTCTTTATCTTACTTTATGGAATTGTCTTGCAAGGACTTGGTTTTTTTTTTTTTTTTTTTTTTTTTTTCTGATTTTGGAGTTTCCCATTTAAACTCGTGAAGTTGAAAATGGAAGAAAAAAATAAATGAGAAAGGACTCATAAATTCTATCTATAATACCTTGAAAATAAAACTCTATGGAAATCCTTTCTTCTCAATTCTCATTCTCAAAATTCTATAAAAAGTTGATGAATACATAATGCCTCTGCCTTCCAATTGAAAACTTCACTGCACCCATTGGCTGAACCTGTTATTTCTCACTCCATCACAGTAGATGGAAGCCTAATACTAATATCCATGTACAATATTTCTCTTAAATTTTTGTCTATGAGGAACTTTATTTTTATCGTAATGTTTCATTTTTATATTCTCATGTTTGCACAAAATTGAACCCATTATGAAATGTAATATCTTTTTATCTCCAAATGACCTATGATTACAGGTGTGTTGTCACATTATATTGTTCTAATGCTTTCTGCTGAAGTAATTCCTAAATACCACTTAAATCTTACTGCCAGATGACACGATTTAGTAATCAATGCTCTTTTCATTTTGGACTTCTTCTCAACCTTAGCCCTCTTGTCTACTTTTACTTTTTTTCTTTTTCTTTTTCTTTTTCTTTTTCTTTCACTTTTACATTTTTTTTTTTTTACTTTTACTTTTTTCTTTTTCTTTTTCTTTTTCTTGTTTTAACTCGTATCACTTTTACATTTTTTATTTTTTTTTTACTTTTACTTTTTTCTTTTTCTTTTTCTTTTTCTTTTTCTTGTTTTAACTCGTATATATTCACACTAGGGGTGTAAATGAGCCGAGCTGCTCGCGAGTCGCTCGTGAGTGGTTCGGTTAACGCTCGACTCGAACTCGGTTAAAATTGAGCTCGGCTCGAGCTCGAGTAGCTCGTGGATTAAACGAGCACGAGCCGAGCTTAGGTATTGTAGGCTCGCGGCTCGACGAGCCGTTCGCGAGCCTTATAATATATTATATAATATATAATATGTAATATAATTATATTATATTTAGTATATAAAAATAATAATTAGGGGAGTGAAATTAAAATACTTTAATAATTATGTATGGATAAAAGTCATAAAACAAAGTAGTTTAAATTTTGAATCAAACAGGTCAAATTTGATATCAAAATTGACCTCAAATTCGAGCCTAAACTCGAGCTCGAACAATCGAGCTGCTCGAGCTCGAACAGCTCGACAATTGCCGAGCTCGAGCTCGAGCATCAATTCACGAGCTCGAGCTCGAGCTCGAGAAGTGCTATCATTAACGAGCACGAGCATGAGCCTACCCAGGCTCGGGCTCGGCTCGTTTACACCCCTAATTCACACACACACACGAATTGAAAGAAGATAAAGAAGAGAAAGGATTGAATTTAAATTGATGCACTAATGATGAATTACAAAGCAAAATACTAAAAGCAATTGAATTTTTTTTTTAAAGGAAACGCAATTTCTATTTATACCAAAACATATGATGGATGATTAAGAGAATGAATTGAGTGATATTATATTTGTATTTCATTGTATTCTAAATTGCTTAATGATTAAGTCAATAACATGTAATGTTTTTTTTTTTTTTTTTTTTTTTTTGTTTTTTTTGTAAAGTTTTGTGATGATTTACATTTTTTTTTCAATAAGTAATAAATTTAGATTTACATCTCATCACTCATATTTTTTTACTCGTATTAAAAAGAAAGTCAAGAATGCACATTTTACTAGTTAAAGAGTAAAGTTTTATTAGAACTAAAATTTATAGCAATTTTTTAAGTGAAATGGTGAGTTGATTTTAATTTGTTAGGGTCTGACACAAAAACAACCCTTCTCATTGCATTGCCTAACCTAATTTCAACACTTTTCTTTCTTAATTTTTTTCACAGATTCTCATTCCCATTCACATTATTATATTCTTGATCATCGTATAAAATGATTATTTCGAATAAGCATATCATAGAATTGAAGTTGTTAGTCCAATTTTAAATTTAAAATTTACTTGTATATGTATCATTCTATCTTAAATTAAAGATAAAAATTCAAAACTTCTTCTTCGATTACACTAATCTCTTTAAACGGTTTTTCTCTCCATTGCATTGTATATATATTTCGTCTGTCTGTATTAGTTCCGATGTAACAGAACAAATAACCACTCTACATGCACTCATGAATAACATCTCCAGTTTTCCCTTTCATTCCCGTCGTTCCCTTCGTTCCAGTTGATCGCTTCGACATTTTCTCATTCCCTATATATTCTCGCTCCAAATATTATATCGCTCCAAATCTTGACTTCTCAAACAACTTCTTCTCATTCCCTATATATTCTCGCTCCAAAGTCCAAATACAACTTCTTCTTCTTCTTCTTCTTCTTCTTCTTCGATCAAGTCCTCACCAGTCACCACACTTCTTCTTCTTCGATCAACTCCTCACCAGTCACCACACTTCTTCTTCTTCTTCTTCTTCTTCTTCTTCGATCAACTCCTCACCAGTCACCACAATGCTTCTCCTCCTCCTCTCACTGTTTTTCTTCACAAATAGTTGTGCCGGCCAAACAACTATTTCTTCCGGCCACACCCACGCCATCCCCTTTCCCACCCACGACAATTTGAACGTCAAAAAATCTCTTTCTCAGGCTACCCAAATTCCTCCTCTGCCAAAAACCCAGGAGGAATTCAAGGATGAAAGCCGCAATAAGAGTAGCTGGAAGCTCAACCTCCTCCACAGAGATGAATTGCCATTTTCCAATTTTACGGACTTGGGCCGCCGATTCCAATCCCGAATGAGAAGGGACGCACGTAGAGCCGCCCACCTCATTGGCGCCAAGTATGAGGCTGAGGAGTTAGGTGCCGAGGTTGTTTCCGGTTGGGATTTGGGGATTGCAGAATATGTGGTGAGGATTGGGGTGGGATTTGGGGATTGCAGAATATGTGGTGAGGATTGGGGTGGGGACTCCGCCACAATATCAATATTTGGAGATTGACACGGGGAGTAATCTTATGTGGGTTCAATGTCAACCATGTAAGCCATGCTTCCCTCAATATGACCCCGTGTTTGACCCAACTCGCTCATCTTCATTTGCGATTGTGCCGTGTAGCTCCACCATCTGCAACCGCATCCATTTGGGGTGCACCAGGGGTCGGTGCTCGTACGGGATCGTATACATTGATGGGTCCTACAACATGGGGACGATGGTGCAGGAGACTATCACGTTTGGGGGAACGGTGGTCCGGGATGTGACTATGGGGTGCAGCCAGACCAACCAGGGGATGGTCACCGGAGCCGGCGGATTGTTGGGTCTCGCCGGGGGATCCATGACGTTCATGGCTCAAATTCCCGGGCAAACGGGCGGAGTTTTCAGCTATTGCTTGGCGAGCTGGCACGCCGAGTCCTCCGGCTCACTGGAGTTCGGGCGAGAAATCATACCCGTGGGCGCTGTGTGGGTACCCTTGCTCCGAAGCATACGGGCACCCACTACCTACTATATTGGGCTCTCGGGTCTAGGCGTCGGCAACATAAAGCTCCCAATATCCGAAGACGTCTTCCGTTTAACCGAGCAGGGCAACGGGGGGGTGATCATGGACATAGGAACCTCGGTGACAAGACTCCCCAAGGTGGCGTACGAGACTTTGCGCTACATATATATGACGCAAATCGCCACCATTCCTCGGGCACCCAGCTTCTCCCAATTAGATACATGCTACGACCTGAACGGGCTCGGTACGGTTCAGGTACCCACAATATCTTTTTTCTTTACTGGTGGCCAGATTTGGACCCTTGCAGCTAAAAATATTCTTATACCAGTTAATAAAAGGGGCATATTTTGCTTTGCATTTGCTCCATCCCCAACTGGAATATCCATCATAGGGAACCTCCAGCAGCAAGGGATCCAAATTACTATTGATAACTCTAACGGATTTGTGGGTTTTGGCCCCAATAATTGTTAAATAGATTTTGTAATGATTAAGAGAATCAATTGAATGATATTATATTTTGTATTTCATTGTATATTTTCATGTATGATCCAATGTGGTTACTGGTTTGTGGGGTTGTGTGTATAACTATATATAGGGCCTCAACAAAAGGGTATTGCCAGTTCAAGTACACACTTGCTATGCTGATACCATCTTAACCTCTCCATACTTATACATTTCTCTTAATTCTCAAAATTCAAATGCTAACTCACTGCATAAGATCCTAAAGAAAGGTAACAAATTAAGCCGCTACATAACCTAAAGCTCAAAATGGAAATCAAATGATTTTTAGCAGTCATCAAAAGCTCAAATTAATGGGACTGTCGAACCCGGTAATGAAGAAACATTTCAAGTCATGCAAGACAAACCAACACACAGTCTTGACAAGGAACTGCTAACCTGCACTGATGGCAAGTATTTCCCTTGACAAGATCATAAATTCGCTTCCCATCCTTTCCATATCCATCAACAAACAGAGTCCAGTTCAGCTTAGTGCTACCCAACATCTTAGGCCTCCCTCAGCAAATCATCCTCAAAATCCAAAGACTTGAGGCTCTTTCCCACTGGCACTTCTGTGTAGCTAACTGGTGTTCTATCCATCTGTAAAACAATGCAAAGCAAAACAGCATGTAGCATAATTAAGAAATGCCATACCTTTTTTTTTTGGATTTAGGGCCAGCCGAGCTACCAGAGATGGATCATAACACAGCAATCTAAACTATCAAAGACTAAATTAAAGCCTAATTCAAAAGAGAGAGAATTAAAACCAGCCATTAATAAATATTTACACTTCACACTAATAACAAATAATAGTAACAAACAACAAACTGCCGGCTATAAGCTTGAATCTCCAGTTCTACTTCTTCCAGTGAATATATTTTGAGCGAAAAGAGAGCGAATCCGTCCAGTTTGATTTTAGAGATTAGGAGAAGAAATAAATAACAAAATATTCGAAGGGAGACTTACTAGCGGTGGTGGAGGCTAGCAGGGTCGGCGGCAGGTCGAGACGGAATGGCGGCGTCGGCGGTGGCGTCTCCTGCAGGTCGCGGCGGTTCACGGCGTCGGCAGAGGCAGCGACGGCTGAGAGATGGAGGAGATCGACGAAGGTGAGACGAGGAAATGGTCTGATCCTTGTGGAATGATAAAACTTTTGTGCTGAGAGAACTGAAGGTCGGTTGTCAGCTGTCGTCGTCGGCAGAGGAAGGGCGGCGGAAGGAAGTCATCGGAGAGGGCAGCGACCGGAAATGGTAGAAGGGGAAAATAATTTTGGAAAGTTTATTAAATATTTTATTATTAAAAATCCCGCAACACCGTTTTTAAGAGGGTGCTATTTTAATTTTTTTTAAAATAGAAATTACTTTTCACTACCTCTTTCAAATAAAGGTGTAGTATATTCTTATTTGTTTTAATTATTCACTACACCCTTATTAAGAGGTGTAGTGTAAAGTTATAATTATATCCTCATTTTTGTAGTAGTGAAACTACATAAATTCAAAAAAAAAAAAAAAAAAACTTGGTTCAAAAAAATAAAATTAAAAACTACAAAGAAAAAACAGACATTGAGAAATATAAATGATGCATCACACATCATCTTCGATGGGATATGCATGTCAATAGTTGGTGCCACCACCTCCACTAACATCTTCGGCAACGTTAGTCCAACATGGCACGCTCAC
This sequence comes from Ipomoea nil, assembly GCF_001879475.1. Taxonomy (NCBI): domain Eukaryota; kingdom Viridiplantae; phylum Streptophyta; class Magnoliopsida; order Solanales; family Convolvulaceae; genus Ipomoea; species Ipomoea nil. Next base: position 731,027 of record NW_017617864.1, on the reverse strand, counting down.
CACCTGTTGTTAGCAAGTTCTTCAGAAAACTCTATCTAACAAACAATGATATATATATGACATGGAAGGTTCGACCTAGGAATTGAAAACGTAGTTGAAGGCACTACAAGAAAAATCGCGATTCGCGACGGAAAAATTCTGCCGCAAAGACGTGAAATTTCGTCGCAAATCGCGTTTTGCGACGAATTTTTTATTTTCACGACGAAATTCATTCCGTAGTCTCAAGGCTTGTCGTATTTCATTTCGTGACAGAAAGAATCTGTCGCAAGCGATGGCGACGGAATTGTCCGTCGCGAAGTAGACAACGGAAGTCATTCCGGCGTGAGTCCGTTGGCAACGGAAATGTTACTTTTTGTCGCCATCGCGTGAAAAAATATTCTGTCGTAAAACTCATATTCCGTTACATATTTCTGTCGTGAAATATAACAATGGAAATAATTATTGTCGTGAATCCGTCGCTAACTTTTCCGTTGCAAATTTTGTATTTCGTCATAAAATTCCATCGTAAAACAACGACAAAACAAATTGTCGTCGCGATTCCGTCTCAAACTTGCAGATTTCATCTTCCGCCCTACAAATTCGTCGTAAGAAAACGACGAAACAAATTTCTGAAGTAATTCCATAACTAGATATTCCATCACAAAATTTGTTTTCGGTCACAATATTTGGTCGTGTGAAATAATAACGAAATTATTATTATTTTGTTAAAATTCTAATATTTGTATTTAAAATGTTAATATGCAAACTAAAATATAATATAATTTGTATATAAAATTGATACTACTTTATAGTTAAAAAAAAAAAATTAAATGTTGTACTTAATACCGAATTCATGTCTAAACAACAATATAGTAATTCATAAAAGAAATATCAAATTAAGGCGAATTCGATCGTGATGAGGGTGATGATGAAGTACCTGATCTCTCACTCTCAAGAGCATTTAATCTTTGATGCATAAGAACCATAGAAGCCTTCAAATTCTCAATCTCATCTATAAACAATGAGAAAATAGAACTCATTGAATATAATGGACCACAATTGCATATATTTTTCCAAGATCAAACATTTAACAGACCAGAAGATAGTTTGGTGACTAACTATTCACAAAATTTTAATGAGAAAATTAAGAAACTGTTAGTTTAAATAAAAATAGATTTTGACATTTTAATCTTCTGTAAAATTTCCACCATCTTCAATGTCACTCTAGTACTTATCACATATTGACCCTATTGTCCTTTAGACACACCACCTTTCACAAGAAACAATGGTAAATACTCCGTATTAAATTGTAAGGCCTTAACTCAAAAACTTCTAATTTAAAACAAGTCCAATGAGTTTAATTAGTATCACTGAATTTCATTGATTATCTTGCCTAAGAAACAACAAAAGAGAGAAGGAATAGATCCCCATTTCAAAAGTAAGTTTTTGAACCTATAGTCTCTATATTTGTATAATTCATTCCACTCAAATCGAAAGAAAATATAAAATTTACATTCATGATCAATTGTGCAGTGTCTTGATTTTTTTTTTATTTCTTGAAAAAGAGTTGTGCATCTCCTACTCATGCTGAGGCAACAAAGATCAGAAATATTTAAAACCAAATTTATCACCACAAACATGAAAATAACCCACCAGATCAACATCTTCTCCAAATATTTTTCTTGCCTTCTCTTCATTTCTGACCTGAGAGGATTATGTTTCACAAATATTATCATACATGACAGTGATGTCAGTAGGATATAGCAAGATGAAGGAGCTATACTTGCAGTGATGTCAATAGAAAATGCATTGAATGCTACCATATAACAAATGTCATAGACTTTGTACCTAAGCCACAAAAGTCCTGAAGGTCCACAGCCAATGCCTCCTTTGCGCCAAAGAATGAATATCGGATAATCTAAAGTTTAAGCAGAAACAAGATGGTCTTTATAATGAGAATAATCAGCAAACTAGCCTTGGGACTGGGAAATGCAATAACAAATTTAACTTGGTAAAGAAGGCCAAGAGGGATGGAAAGAATTATTTCCATAATCACTGATCATAATTATCATCCAAAATAATTTCATGCTTCAGTATGTTATCCATCCCAATTACCCATTGATGTTCCATCTATGGCATACAGAACAACTGTAGTTGAAGTTGATAAATTAGGACATTCTTAAGGCCACACGAGAATAAAATTCAATAAACTATTGGTGGTCATGATGCATATACAATTACGGATGTATAATATTTTACATATGGAAATGCATCATTTTCTCCAAAATAAATTATTGGTGGCCATCATAATGTCAGATTGAGATTATGGGTCTACATTACAGAAATTATGAATCTACAGTACAGAAATTATGAATGTGCAGTATAGAAATTATGAATCTACATTATAAATTTTATGAATCTACAATTTAGAAATTATGAATCTATAGTATAGAAATTATGAATGTACAGTATAAAAATTATGAATGTATAGTATAGAAATTATGAATGTACAGCGTGTCATAGAAAAAATGACGGTCAAATTTTTTAATCAATAGCTCAGATTTTAATTTTTCATTGAGATTTCCTAATTTATCCTTAATTATATGATTATCGGTTAACTTTCCAATTAAATATTATCTTTTTCGTTAATTTCTGTTAGTTCAACGTTAACTTACTTTTGATTTCAATAGGAAAGGTCTTAGGTTCAAACCTCATCCCAATCAAAATTGACATAATTAATACTCTATTTTACTCTTATTAAATTAAATAATAATTTAGTAGCTACAACAAAAAATAATACATATGCATTTCTTTAATTTATAATTATGTGTCTACAATGCCTTTATTCAAAAAAAAATTATTCATTATCAATAAATTAAATAAGGAAAATAATTTCATTAGTTATATTGTCTTTATTTTTCTCCTGTGAGCGTTATTATTATTATAATTATTGTTGTATAGTCTATAGTTATATATATAGTTTGTGGTGTTAGACTTAGTCTCTATGTAATAGCCTATCTCTTAGGAGTGTTTAGAGGTCCAGTCTGATATACTCTCTGTAATCCGTTTGTGTTTCAACTTTCAACTGAATTGATATTATCTCTCTCATCTGGTATCAGCCAAGAATCGATCCTACCTTCTCTCTCCTAGCCAACCCCCACCACGAAATTATTTCCCCTCTTCCCGTACGACGCATCTCCGAGTTATGTCTTCTAACTCGTCGGAAAGAACTGTGTCCGCCGCCGGTGGCTCCACTCCAACCGGCATGAACCCCCTGTCCGACGTCCATCACTTTATTTCAATGAAGCTGACATCCCGCAATTTTCTTTTTTGGGGGACTCAGCTCATCCCGTTTCTACGCGGACAAGACCTGATCGGATATGTTGATGGCAGTATGGTTTGTCCGCCGGCCACACTACCCATCCCTGCTGCTGAATTCGGCTCCGGCACCACCAATGCGGAGTCCGTTCCCAACCCAGCGTACAAGGCGTGGGTGCAGCAGGATCAGTCGATCCCGTCTCTCTTAATATCGTCGATGGCCGATGAAGTACTTCATCTTGCAATTGGCTGCAACACTGCCGCGGAGGTATGGCAATCCATCTGCACCGCATTGGGCTCCAATACTCAGGCGAGGTGTTTTAATCTTCTTGGTCAGGTCCAAGGATTACGGCAAGGCGGTGCAACTCCGGCAGACTACCTCGGGCGGGCGGAACTCCTCGTCGAGGCTTGTAGGCCGGGCAGCCCTTATCGCTTCGGGAGCAGAATCTGTACGTGCTGAGAGGGCTACGCCCGGAGTACAGATCGTATGCTGCGTCGCTCACCGCTCAAACTCCGCTCACACTGCCACAGCTTGCCAACTATTTGCAAGTTGCGGATTTTATTTTATCGGAGGATTATCCGCAGATGGATGGTGGCAGTGGCTCTCACACTGTCATGTATGCAGGTTGTGGACGTAATTCCGGTGGCAGTGGAGGATCGCACGGCGGCAGTGGCGGATCGCATAACGGCGGTGGATCGGCGCAAGGTGATGGCGGACGCCGGGGTGGGCGTGGCGGTCGACGCGATGGACGTGGCGGCAGAGGCGATCCTCGGTGTCAAATATGCAGGGCACTCGGGCACACCGCGTTGTACTGTTATAAACGGTACACTGGACAGCCACCCGCACAGGCTCACGTCGCCGTCTCAGGTGATGCTTCGGCTTCTCCGGCCGAAGCCTGGTATCCGGACACGGGATCTATCGCGCATGCCACTCCGGATGTAGGCATGCTAGCGTCATAAGAAGATTATGGTGGCTCGGATACTCTCCGGGTCGGGAATGGTACAAGTTTGGTTATCTCACGGGTTGGCCCTGCATCCATCCCTTCTGTGTCTAAACAGTTGTTTCTATATGATGTTTTACATGTGCCTAAATTGGCTGTTCCATTACTCTCTGTTTAAAAATTTGCTAATGAGAATAGAGTTTATTTTGAGTTTCATGATAATTGTTTCTTTGTGAAGGATTCCAAAACCAAAATGGTGCTCCTTAAAGGTCCCACGTCTGGAGGTCTATACAAGTTACCAGTGTCTCGGAGTCATTTTGTGTTTGTTAGTTCCCGGGCTACACCAGCATTTTGGCATCGCAGGCTCGGTCATCCACACAGTGTCGTTCAAAATAAAATCCTACAACAATGTTCAATCAATTCTAATAATTTGTCCAATTTAGGCTCATGTATGGCTTGCCATCTCGGCAAGTCTTCCCGTTTTAAATTAGATCGTATTGATAGTTCTAGTCAAAATGTTCTAGATCTTTTGTATACGGATATCTGGGGCCCGGCCCCCGTAGTCTCGGTTAGTGGTTTCCGTTATTTCTTGCTATTTTTCGATGACTACTCCCGGTTTTGCTGGTTTTATCCATTAAGGGTAAAATCAGATATTTATAAAATTTTTGATATGTTTCGTGTGTTGGTAGAGCGACAATTCTCGCGCTCTATCAAGTCTATCCAGTCAGATTTACGGTGTGAATACCACAAGTTACACAACACGTTTCAAACACTTGGTATAAATCACTGCCAATCATGTGCATACATGCACGAACAAAACGGCCGAGTAGAGCGCCGTAATAGACATATTGTTGAAACGGGTCTAGCTCTGCTCGCTCAAGGGCCTGTTCCACCTCAATATTGGGACTATGCCTTTGAAACGGCTACGTGCCTAATCAACTATCTTCCATCCTCGGTCTTAAAGTTTGAAAGTCCATACTCCCGACTATATAAAAAGCCACCACCCTACCAATTTCTTCGTGTCTTCGAGTGTCGATGCTACCCTTATCTACGGCCGTATAATCTCCAGTATCGTTCGACACCCTGTGTCTTCCTAGGTTACCCACCGTCCTATAGGGGATATAGGTGCATGGACCTAATCAGTGGAAAAACCTATATCTGTCGCCATGTGCGGTTTGATGAATCTTCTTTTCCCTTTGTCACAGATATACCATCATAGGTCAACGAACCTGTATCTGTACTGTGGGCTTCTGGGGCCATAATTCCCACAAACATGGTGCATCCAATGGCAAGTCAACCAGCCCCGCAATCACCTATACCTCTAGCTCAAGAGGGGCCACACTTAGCCATTGAATCGGTTGTCCTACCCACCCGGGGCCGGCCTCGGGGTCGGGCAAAACAAGCACAATCCCAGGATCGGGGGTATGTCATGCGGCTGCGACACATGACTCATGGCACAAATGAAGATTTCCAGGCCCTGACGGCCACAACTGATCCCACCTGTTACTCACAGGCTGTAGGACATCCGTAGTGGCGGGATGCTATGGATCAGGAGTTCAATGCGCTACTCCATAACAACACCTGACGTCTGGTGCCAGCAGAACCCACCATGAATATCATTGGCTGCAAGTGGGTGTTTCGCACCAAACGGACTACTGATGGAGCAGTTGATCGCTACAAGGCACGCCTTGTGGCCAAGGGTTTTAATCAAGTAGCTGGGGAAGACTTCTTTGACACTTTCAGTCCAGTCGTCAAACCCACTACTGTTCGCATACTTTTTTCTCTTGCAGTGACTAACAGATGAACTCTCAGACAGTTGGATGTTTATAATGCCTTCCTTAATGGGCATCTAGCTGAAACAGTCTATATGAAACAAACCCCGGGATATGAAGATCCGACGCATCCTGATCATGTTTGTCTATTGCAGCGGTCACTCTATGGGTTTAAGCAAGCTCCACGGGCCTGGTTCAAACGACTACATGACTTCTTACTATCTGCAGGTTTTTCCTCGTCCAAGACTGACATTTCTCTCTTCTACTATAAGACCTCAAATGTCTTTCTCTGTTTTACGTTGATGACATCATTATGATGGGCAGCGACGTCGTCTTAGTCAATCATTTACTTGGTCGCTTAGCATCTACTTTCAAGATTCGGGATCTTGGTAAACCAGGGTTCTTTCTGGGTATCGAGACAATTCATACTGGTGATGGTATGGTTCTTTCTCAACGGCGTTATATGACATATCTGTTAAACAGGTCTGGGATGGTTGACTGCAAGCCACTCACTACACCGGTATCAGTTTCGCAGCCAGTCACCCCATCGGATCAGTCATATGAGAATCCGACGCAGTATCGTCGTATTGTTGGAGCATTGCAGTACTTAACCATCACTCGACCAGACTTAGCATATGCTGTCAACCGCCTATGTCAGTTTATGCACTCACCCACTGATGACCACTGGGGCATTGTCAAGCGCGTGTTGCGATATATCAAGGGCACTCTTGACTATGGGTTGCATCTCGTCTCTTCACTGACTTCTACTATTCATGCCTATTTGGACTCTGACTGGGCTGGCTGCCCAATTGACAGGAAAAGCACGAGTGGATATGCTGTCTTCTTAGGGTCTAATCTCATTATGGCTCTCTTGAAAACAATGCACGGTGGCTCGCTCGTCCACTGAAGCTGAATATAAGGCGTTGGCAAATGTTGCAGCTGAAGTTACTTAGGTTGTCTCTCTGATACGTGAGCTAGGATTACATTTAGACCAGCCATCGAACTTATGGTGTGATAACTTAGGCGCAACCTATTTATGTGCGAATCCGGTTTTTCACGCTCGGACAAAGCATGTAGAGATCGACTACCACTTTGTTCGTGATAAGGTGGCTTCAGGTGACTTCGTGGTTAATTTTTTCTCGACCAAGGACCAGCTTGCTGATATTCTCACCAAGCCTCTTACCAGGCCCAGGTTCACTACTCTACGAGACAAGCTCAATGTTATGGCTCACCAACCTTATGCTTGAGGGGGTGTGTGAGCGTTATTATTATTATTATTATTATTATTATTATTATTATTATTATTATTATTATTATTATTATTATTATTATTGTTATTATTATTATTATTATTATTATTATTATTATTATTATTATTATTATTATTACTATTATTGTTGTTGTTGTATAGTCTATAGTTATATAGTTTGTGGTGTTAGACTTAGTCTCTATGTAATAACCTATCTCTTAGGAGTGTTTAGAGGTCCAGTCTGATATACTCTCTGTAATCCGTTTGTGTTTCAACTAAATTGATATTATCTATCTCATCTCTCCAATATAAAACTTCTTTACATTCAAATTCATCAATTAATTATATTCGTTACATTGTCCCTACAATGTCTTTATTCAAAAAAAAAAATTATTCATTATCAATAAATTAATTAAGAGAAATAATTTAATTAGTTATATTGTCTTTATTGTTCTCCAATGTAAAAATTCTATACATTCAAATTCATCAATTGATTATATTCAGAGACTACATAGTCTATTATCTTTTTTGTGCACTATTTTTTTTAATTAAATATCAAAGTTATAACACAAAATAATACTATATATTTATTTACCAAGTATTTTATAAATATCATGAAAAAACTAAAAAAAAAATATAAATAATAAAGCCAATCATATTAACAAATTGAGAGATTTTTTGACAAAGAGAGTATTCAAATCACACAACAAATTAAAGTGGGAAACTACCTCGCAATATCCTTGTTTGACAATCAGCAGTTAGCGGTTAGTGTTAGCGGATTATACTAGCGGATTTGACTAGCGAATTATATCAACGGTGGGTAAAAAGATATTTGAAAAAATTAGCTGTTTAAATTAACATGTAAAATGACCTAAAGGTATACGTATATTTAATAATAATAATAATAATAATAATAATAATAATAATAATAATAATAATAATAATAATAATAATAATAATAATAATCTATATATATATATATATATATATATATATATATATATATATATATATATATATATAAAAGTAAAATCCTCCTAACAAATTTTCCCCCCAAAACTTTTGTAGTAAAACTTATTTGGTAAGTAAATGTCAAATGGAAATTAAATAAATAAATAAATAAATAAATAAATAAATAAATAATAATGTTATTACCTTAAATAATTAAATTATTATACTTTCCAGTAAATAAATTATTATACTTTCCTTTTGAATTAGTATTTTCTACCTATAAATACAAGGGCTTCTTCATTCAATCAAAGAATCTCAGACTCATCTCTCTGCTTTCTTTTTGTATGAATTTTCTACATTTTTCTAACTATATTCTCATGTACTTCAATATGTTTTGCAGTTTATATCGTCTGGTATGAGTTTGAAGATACTTAAGGAGGCTCTGCTTCAACAAAAGGAAATTGAGGAGGAGGAGCATTTGTAACAGAACCCTATTGGTTTAGTTTTTATAGAAGATTGTAGAGATGCGATCGAGGATGATAAAGACGGTAATTTTGATAATTTTGTAAGATTTTCTGAAACTTAGAGTTAGTATGTTGATTTTGAGATTTGTACATGTCATTCAAGTTTCTATGTTTTTTTTTTAACAAGCAGAGTTCATTTTACAGCATTTTTATAATTTATATATATATATATATATATATATATATATATATATATATATATATATATATATATATATCACAACTTGAGTAGAATGTTTGTTTAACCTATTAAAAATCTCGCTATATTTGATTTTTTTTTTAATTTTTGTAAAACACAAAAATAATGATTATTTAAAAAGAAAAAATAAATAACAAATACAATTTCAGGTTTTGTGTTACTCCATTCACATATTAGTATAAATAAAAAAAGTAATAAAATAAAATACAAAGGAAATATAAATTTTTAACCAAAAATTTAATTAGAGAAACCTCCTAAAAAAATCCACGTTGTACTGAACCCAAATAAAAAAAAAATACTGGCAATGACACAATCATAAGGATCAAAGGAAACAATGGAAGACCCAGAAATCCAGACATCATTGATGTACCGAACGGTGATGAGAGACTCAGAAATAGGAATATCATTATGAATGAAAACGGAGATTTTCTTGACACCCGAATTTAGTTTAAGGAGAAATTTACTCTTTAGTACAAATGTCCCCTCAATGGATTTTGTATGGTCATATAGAGTGTATTTATACACCATGGATGAGTTCAAAATGGCACAATATTGAAATTATAAAATGGTAAGAGACCTCAAAAAAGGTAAAACTTTCAAATTTTCAGTTCATACAAAAAATGTTATAATCGCCGAAAATATATATCTTTAACTTTAGACAAAAATTAAAAACAAAATCGTAAACAATTTTAATAATTGACTATTTCATTTCTATGTTTCTTGAAAAATGATGGGCATGAACAGGCTGACTCATCGTGAAATATAGTAATTAATGAATTACCATTAAAATTAGTATAGTAATGAAAGAATATAATTATCATTTGTATGTTGACATTTTCTCCGTTTATTACCATTCAAATGTTTGATACCAAAAATTATACTATATAAACACAAAATATGCATATATGGTAAATATGCAATATAGTTTTCAGGTGCAAACCATCTTTATTGTGTGAACCTGTGCACTACTGTAGTGCACTGATCGGATGATATCTAATGGTCCAAAACAAACTATTCCTCCCGTTCGCTGGACCTTCACGTAGATTGCGCATGGGGCGTTTTTGTAGAGTTTGGTTTGAATTTCCAAGACAGAACTTTGTTTTTCTTTACCGATGATTACGGTAGCTAGGTAGAGCTCATCCGGCGGAAGGAATTGGCCGCTGCACCGCGACGACGGAGATGCACCATCGTGAATCTTCGGTCGGGGCCGCGGACGGCACTCAGATCAATTATCAGGTTAGGGTTAGTGCTTCTTCTATTATTCGGTTGCATGGCATTGGAGTTGGTTATATCCACTGCACTACACCCACTTGTGCACTGGTTATTCACCCATGACCTGATTTTTTTTTTTCAATTTTGCATACTGTGTTTGTTTCGGGGGTGGGTGGCAGTGCATTCTACGTTTTGCATATTGTGTGTTTTAGGTGGTGGTTCCTGGTGGCCTGGATGGCTGGACTTGCAATGCGTTTGGGGCGGTGCATTGCGGGAGGGGGTGGGGTTGGGGTTTTCTACTGTGTGTTTTCGGAGGTGGGTGGTAGTGCATTCTGCATTTTTAGGTGGTGGTGCCTGGAATTCAAATGCACCCCCTCCCCCCTTATTCATCCAAGCCATTCCCAATAGTTTGCGTAAACTGCATGTGTGGGTTAATGTCTTTTCTGTATAATTTAGCATCTACGCATGTAGTTTGTGGCACTAAATTGGTGAATTCGTGTGGGTGTGTTCAGCTTACCGTTTACTATTTGTAGTGTTGCCCTATTTCACTATTTACTATATATGTAGTCAAGCCAATATATGTAATGTTGTGATTTAAAGGTTTTTTCATTTTGTATAGCAATGAATTGGGGGTATAAATCTACTATTTTAATTTTGTTTCTTCTGAATTTTTAAAGTCAGTTTGACAAGTAGTAATGTAGTTAAAGTTAAAAAACAATAATTCTGTGTTGTGCTCGTGATTGTATTATCTGTGGGGTGGTATTTTCTGTTGGGTGTCACATTGTGAACTTTAACATCAAATGCATCACAGTTGTGCATTTTAAATAGAATGCCTTCTGTTTGTGGTATAAAATTTCAAATGCTATGTGTGTGCACTCATCTGTATGGTATATTCAGTGCTATGGGTTGGTGTTCACGGTTGGTTGCCCCGTTGTGCAACGTTACTCCAAATGCATTTCAGACGAGCATATACAAAGGGAAAGCATTCTGATTGTGCTACCCCGTTGTGCATTCTGGCTTCAAATGCATTGCAGTTGTGCATTTAGAAAAGTAAAGCATACTGATTATGCTATCAAATTTTAAATGCTTTGTGTGTGCATTCATCAATATGATACCTTACTTTTGTGGGGTGGTAGTATGTCTTGGCGAACCCGTAGACCATACTTCAAGTGCATGACAAACTTCTCTCTATTTAGTATGAAATAATCCGATATTATGGTGGATCCTTGCGTTTTTTATTTGCAACAAACTGGAGTTTACCAGTTCTGAACCAATGCAAACTTTTTTTTTGCAAATGGATTTGATAGCATCTTTCCTAGACAGCCAGGAACAACCCTTTTGTGCAGTTCTGATAAGGAACATGAAGCCAAAGCGATGGTGTGGTGCGAAGCAACAAATCTGCAAGAGTCCAGAGTATATGCAATGCGGCACCCAGGGAGAGGGATTGCAGTCTAATTAGAGGTGACAAGGAGCAGTTAGTAGACCTTCACAGTAGAATAACTAGTGCATGCCTCTATTTTTATATTTTTTTTTTTTAACAAGATTTTTTTTTTTAACAAGAACTGTAGCACTAGGATAACTAGTTAGTGTAATGCTATTTTCAGTGAAGTGTGTGCATTACTGAATCCTTGTGCACAACGAACTTAGCTTAATAATCTATTACGACCAGGCGACAAAAACCGTTGCATTAGCATATCTACTTATTACAATGCTATATTCAATGAGTTGTGTGCACACCAAAAAGAATCACTTTAGTGCACCCATTGCTTTTCCAGCAATATCCTACTTTAATAAGCAGTATCACAGCAAACTGTGTTCCCAAACAAATAGGAGGGAACACGCCTAGCCTATCGGTGTTTAACAAGCAGAATTATGTACACAAAACATGCCCCAAAGTTTGATCACAAGTAGTTTTGCCATCCTAGCCTCCTAGGTACCCTTGGCTGATCAAGGTGAATAGAAATACTTAACAGCAACCAAAGATTTTTCTGCTTTCTCCTTGTTCAATAAGATGAATTATCACGGCAGCTCATGCAGCTTACACACACACACACAAACACGCTTAGTGCAACAAAATTTAATTTGTGCGCCAAAGCCCAAATAGTTTCCTGCTACATGTAGTTGAGTAGATAGAAAATAATTGTTACAGTAGGATGCTAACAAATCGAATCAGTACCCAAGTTTAAATAAAACAACAACAACATTGATGTACTATCCAAAAACTAGTCAAAACCATAAAAACATAGTGTTGTAGTGTTCCGATTGTGCTAGGTAGCCTTGCCTGACCTTTCACGGTCATACTGTGCAACGTGAGTAGATACTGATGGCTTGTGCTCATTTACATCCGACATAATAATGTTATGCATGAAACGCTTTTGAAGGTTTTGAAGTTGTTCTGTGTCCCCTTTTATCAACCCGCACTCCCATTCTACACAATCTTGTCCAGTAAATGACTCCATATGACGCATCGCGTACACTCTGGAGTCATACTTGTTAGTTGTATCCCGCCATACTATTTGCATCTTCTTCGGTTCCATGTTGCGGATCATAACTGCATGAATTGGCTGGTTGTTGATTTCAAGGAAAGAGGCAAGCTAGTCAACCTGCAAGACAACCAGATGCACGTGTTAACTGTTAATAACGTATTAACTATTAAGATGTATGCACAACGGAGGTAGCCAGATGCACGTATTAATAACTAGAGCTCCTAACTTGTAGTGCCCACATTTTTTCCATCTTTAGAGTATAGTGATGCCATTCTTTTTAACAATAAATGCATTGCAGAATTTGGGCATATTTAATTTAATGATCATAGTAAGTGAAGTGCACCAAAATTGCTTAGCAATGTGTTAACACCCCCTCCCCAACGACATGCCACATGGTGCAATGGTGAACTATGAGTTAAAGCATATAGCACAAGGTCCCCTACCAGAACAACAAAACTTGAAAAACTCCAGCTGCTAACAACGTAGACGCAACCCTTTATTGCCTACTGTTTTCAATTGCAACCCTTAACAGAATGGAACTAATGCAGTTGCAACCCTTAACCGATTTAATTTGAAATGCAAAACTAAGATATTGAACAAATTAGTAAATGGGACACTTAACCGATTCAAACCTCATCCTATCATTTAGTATCAATGAGCAATGCATTCCAGCCGCTAACAATGTAGTTGCAAACCTTAACAGATTCAAATCCAAATGCTTAACTAAGATATTGATCAAATAAGTAAATGGCACCCTAAACAGATTCAAACGTAATCATATCATTTTCTATCAATTGAAATATAATTAAAACATTACTATTATTCTTACTATTATACAAAGATTACAAACAATAAGGGAGAATTTGTTTTCCTTTAACTAGTCCAATCAATCAGTGATTTAAGCATATTGAACTGTCCAGTCAATTACATACTGGCCAGTAGATAATTAAATTTTTAAACACCTAATTTAGTTAATTAAACCTACCCTCCAGTAAGAAGTGTAAATAGTTAATCTTCAGTAAATGGGTCCAATGCATTATGGTCTAACTAGTTAATCTTCAATAAATGGGTCCAATGAGATTTACTCTAATGCATTAGGAGTAGGAATGCAATCCGCCGTCCTGAAATTTAATGCATCATCCGTGTATTAATTTTCATATACGGATGCAATCCTATCCAAATTCAATCTAACTAAATTAGGCTAGGAGTGCACAATACGAAAATGGCTGCAATCCACAAATACATCGAGCGACCCATAGAGTAAGAATAATGGTTGCAATCATCTAATGCATTAGGAATAGGAATGCAATCCTCTAATGAAATTTAATGCATTACCCTACTGTTCTCGAAGAGTACTGAGTGCAGTGGTTTAAACAGCTCTTTATATTGCACAGGCCTCACTGGAATCCTATCTAAATGTTAGCTAAGTGATTAGGCTAAGAATGCACAACCGATGCTTTTATTCCACAGACCTTTCAAAAATACGAACTAAGCGGTCTCAATGTAGTTAGGCAAATAATGCACAGCAAGGACACAACCATAGAAATAGCCCATGACTGTAAACATAAAGCACACAACACCCCACTTACCACGGTGAGCCCACCTCTGCGCCAACCGCCGCCTAGAAGAAACCTGGGAAGCAACTCCGGCCGCCGCCACACCCAATGCATCACGAACCGCTGAGAGAGGAAAATTGAAGATATAGAACAAGAAATTAAACCCTCAACCAATACAAGAACTTATTTTCTTTCTTTTTTTCCAAAAACTGAAGATACAAATCAAGAACTTATTTTGTTTTTTTTTTTTTCCAGCAACCAGTAGCATTCAAAACAGAATAAGCAAAATAAATATAATCAAACAGACAAATAATGCACATAACATATATATACCATGCACTGATTATCTTAATTAGTGAGACATGGAATTCATAATTACTCTAACAGACATCATCGGCATTGTCAAGTTAACCCTAATACAGTGTACTAATCAGCTTGATTAGTGATATATTACACATGAAATCCATAATAATTATCCTAAGAGATCAGACATCATTGCTCTTAGCTTGCATGTTCCTCCAATCAAAAAAATTTGGTTGTGTACAGTCCAAATTAGGTTGGTAAGCAATCACAGTCAAGGTAAACTATGTTGCTATTCCTAAGATTGGTGGTCACAAGATCACAGTAGCATCCAAAACAGAATAAGCAAAATAAATATAATCAAATTCAATATAATCAAGAACTAACATGCAAGCCGGGATGAAATGGCCACGAGCACCGAATGCACACAAGGCACAACGTACCCCAAATTCCAATTCGAGCAATTTGAGCAAAAAGAAGACTGCAATACTAGGAATATAACGACAGAGCAAGAAAACCGGCACTAACCTCGTTGTGCCCACCGGTGCACCGCTCGTCGCCTTGCGGAGACCCTAGAAGCTACCCTGTTCGCATCCCAGATTCCCAGTCAAATGCACCACCCGTCGTGGAGGGCGGCTGACGGCCACCAGCGCGGCGCTTGAAGGGCCTAGCCGCCGAGTGCACTCTGTGAGCAACGGCCGAGGATGGTATCGGCGGCGCGAATAGATGGCCGGACGCAGCCCTCTTCGATTGTAGACTGCCATTGGACCTAGCCATCCCTAATCGCGCAACCCTCGGGAGAGAAAGCACTGAGAATACGGTGTACGCAAGAGAGAGAGAGAAGCGACATGGAAAAAAAAAAAAAAAAACATAAAGTGGGGGAGTGCAAAATACTAAAATGCCCCTATGACCTCTACAACCCAACAAATAGCATGTAGACGGTGCACTGGTCTCGCGTGCACCCAAAATAGAAATGCAATCACAACCCTCGATCAGCCAACATGAAAGGTTAAAAACAGTGCACAAGTTCACAAGATAATAACAGTTCACATCTGAATTTTTTCCTCTATATATATATTTGGAAGGGTTCAGGTGCGGGTGATGCTACCCGTGCGGTTGTACAGTTGGACGCACCTTAATTAAACATTAACATGGGGCACCTTAAGTCATTGTTCTCAAAAAAAAAATATACAAAATCACCAAGCACCTTAAGCACACAAACAAAGCACCTTATGAACACAAATCACTCACATTAACTACATAAACCACGCACTTTAAGCACACAGAACAAAGCACATTAAGCACAAAACCCACACACTTACAATTTTAAAATGTTTCACATTAAGCACAAACTCAAACACATTAAGCATAAACCCCACACACATTAAACACAAACCTTTCGCACATTAAGCATTAAACTGACGCACTTTAAGTGTTAACTCACACAACATAATTTCAACAACTACTGACATTAATCAATAACCCCACACACCTTAAGCACAAACCTCGTGCACATTAAGCACAAACCCCAAGCACCTTAAACACAAACCTCACTCACCTTAAGTTTCAACAACTACTGACATTAATCACTAACCTCACGCAACTTATGCACAACCCTCACGCACATTAAGTCCAAACACAAACACCTTAAAATTACCTAGATGCAAACAATTACCAAAATGCCAATGCGTTTTTTTAATTTAATTTTAGTAATCTAAACGTTGAATTATTATTATTATTATTATTATTATTATTTACGAATTAATATATTTTATTTAATTTCCATTTGAGATTTACTTATCAAATAAGCTTTACTACAAAAGTTTGGGGGGGGGGGGCACCTGGAGCTGTCCACTGCACATGAACCTATTTCTATATATATATATATATATATATATATATATATATATATATATATATATATATTTGTGTGTGTGTGTGTGTAAATGATCAAATAAAAAAGCACCATTAGGTAAAAAATGCAGATTTCCCAGCCATAGATGCAATCTAAATCAACAGCCCAAATTGAGGTTTAATTAAAAAAACGCACGATGACATTCTTGTAATTTTGAGCAAATAAGTCAGATTGTCTTTTGCTTCCGAGTGCACATTTGTCATTCTTCGAGTGCACATTTTCCTTTCTTCCTTGTGCAAATTTTTTGCCTTCAACTACACAGTTTTATGCCTTCAAGTGCATGTTTCTTTGCCTTCAAGAGCACAACTGCTGAGCACTATTTGTTATATGTTGTGCATTTTTTCAATAACATATTACTTAAGAATTTATTACCGAAATGGTCCTTCGACTAATGCGAAATTACCAATTTGATCATCGACAACTTTTCTTACCCAATTAAGTCATCGACTTTGAAAATGTTAACCATTTTAGTCCTTTGTTAGGTTAGACGTTAAAGTTCTGTTAAATTAGAGGACATCGATGGAATTTCACATGAGATTCTCCAACTCTTCACCGGTGTTCTCCAGCTGTTCTCCAAACTTCTTCGTGCCAAACCCCCTCCTCCATGGACCGAAGATTTCATTATCCATAAACTAAATTCTGCAAACTTCTTCAACACCTTAAACCCAAACCTAAAATTCCGTACATAATGCTCGCCGGAGTTCCGCCGTTCTGCGGAATGGAAATCTCGCCGCGTCTCTGTCATCCGCACCGCCGGATCGTACGCAGACGAGCTCGTCAAAACCGCCGTTAACAAACTTCTAACATCTACTTAACGGAGGACACAAATGGTTAACATTTTCGAAGTTGAGGACTTAATTGGGCAAGAAAAATTGTCGAGGACCAAATTAGTAATTTCATAATAGTCAAGGGACTATTTTGGTAATAAACTCTATTACTTAATTTCTAATGAGATTTACAAACGATTTGTATGGGTAATTAGTTTAATAACACTTAAGTTGAATAACCTCCATTTTTTACACCATAAATTGCATCAATTGCGCATCTATTTGCCTTCAAATGCACATTTTTGACCTTCAAATGCATGGGTTTCAGCCTTAAAGGGCTCCAACCGCATTTTCGCACAGGAAGTGACATGTGCACTTGATCCTAAACATATATATATATATATATATATATATATATATATATATATATATATATATATATATATATATATATATATATATATATATACATGTGTGTGTGTGTGTGTGTGTGTACACGTCCAAATCTTCAAGTTTATTCAATATAATGTGGTACAAAACTCACTTAAAAGTCATCCCAACGTTATTTTTCTCATTCACTAATTATTCATTTTACATGATAATTATAAATTATTTTAAGAAATCTTATTATGCATGAGGCCATGCTCCAAATTAGAAGCTGTGCGAATTATGCACCACTTTTTGTCTCCACGTTAGGAGTTTGAGGCATTAGTGGAATTAAGTACAAAATAATATTTTCAACTACTGAACTGAAACGCTGCAATTTCAAGTTTTGACAATTTGAAGCTATAAACTATTTCAAACTGTTAATTATTTTTAATATTTTTATTTGATCAAAATGTTGAAGTTGGTCAAATCCGTCAAATGTTGGTGGATAAGTTGCAACATCAAAGTTGGTCACATGACCCACAAACTTCTTTTTAAATATTCGACCACCCGGTGGTCGGAAGAAGAGGATGGCGATTTTTTATTTTTAATTTAATTTTATTTAAAATTATTAAAATAAATTTTAAAAATAATAAAGTTTTAATAGGATGACAATCACGTCAACTATGTGTACAATGTACATTATTTTTGTATTGAATGTATATTATTTTTGTACTGAATGTACATTATTTTACAGTATACAAAATATGATTCACATAATTTGGGTGGACCATGGTCCACACAATAATGATTGAATCACAATAATGATTGACCAGGACTATGTGGTCTAATGGTACCCGGGTTGGACTTCCATTTGGAAGATTATGAGTTCGAACCTCAGTGGAGGCGTTATTGGTTCTTTGTGTTTCAGTAGGTTGAGAAAGTATATGAACAGATACTACAATGTAATAGAGCCAGTGACTTTCAAAAAAAAAAAAAAAAAGTTTAGGTTGGTTTTTAATATAATGTAGGTTCATTTATTAATTTTTTTTAAAAGAATGTAATATTTGTTTTTATTGAGATTTACAATGCAGACCTCCTTCCTATGTAAATAATATTGGTGAGAAAGGGTAATGCCATGTAAATTTTTGGAAACATGACAATGAGTAATATAGGACATACACAGCAGAAGATGAGAGGGAAACATGACAATGAGTAATATTAATTTTTTATTAATATTATAAATTTATTAATATAATATAATATAATTATAATTTTTAAAATAAAAAAAAAAATGAAAAAACCTTGGGCGATAGAGCATAGGGTTGTTAACGAATTGAACCGAACAAAAACGAATGGAGGTTGTTCGGGTTGGTTTTTAAGGTTTTTAGAGTGTTTGTATTTGTGTTCGTTTGTTAAGGTTTTTTGAAAATCATGTTCGTGTTCGTTTGTTAACATTAACAAACACGTTCATGAACATGTTCGTTAACATTAACGAACACGTACGTTCACGTTAATAAACACGTTCGTGAATGCTTACTAACCAAACATATGAACATGTTCATGATTACAATTCGTTTGTAAACAAGAAATAATCTATGTTCACGAAAAATAACCAAACAAGTAACACAACTACTAAGATAATACAAACAAATATTCAACGAACACGTACTAAACGAGCTTAGCTTGTTCACAATCTCTTAGCAAACGAGCTTACAATTGTTCAAACTTTGTTCATTTATAAATCAAGCTCTAAATTAAATTTTGTTTGTTAATATTCATTTACCGTAATAATCGAATACGAAAACGAACACGAGTAGTTTACCGAAAGCTCTGTTCGTTAACGTAACAGCCCTAGGAGCATGAGGCCATGCTCCTCATTAGAAGCTAGCTGTGCGAATTATGCACGGCTTTTCTTCTCCACACTAGGAGTTTGGGGCACTAGTGAAATTACATACAAAAGAATATTTCCAACAGCTGAAGTGAAACGCTACAATTTTAAATTTTGGCGATTTGAAGCAATAAACTATTTCCAATCGCTAATTATTTTTAGCATTTTTACTTGATCAAAATGCTGAAGTTGATCAAATTCGTCAAATTTTGGCAATAAGACGCGACATCTATTAAGATTTTGTAATATGTTATTGTTTTATTTATTTTAAGTTTTACAATATTTGACTGCCAGGTTTTTTTTTTTTTTTTTTTTGGGCCACGAGAAGAAATAAACAACATGCATGAGATAATTTAGTGTTAATGTTAACATTAAGAAATACGTCAAAATATATAGAGATGCTAATATAATGATCTTAAATCTATATCTATACTATATATAAAAACAAAATCCTGAAATTTTAACTTCCCGCCCAATTCCTACAAAATCTCTCCTCCTAATAAAATATATTGATTTCTAATTTCCCATTCGTACAATAATTCTGCGTTAAAATTCTATTCTCATATTATTATAAAATACTGTAATACAATCTATACTACATATAAAAACAAAATCCTGAAATTTTAACTTCCCGCCCAATTCCTAAAAAATCTCTCCTCCTAATAAAATATATTGATTTCTACTTTCCCATTCGTACAATACTATATATAAAAATAAAATCCTGAAATTTTAACTTCCCGCCCAATTCCTACAAAATCTCTCCTCCTAATAAAATATATTAATTTCTACTTTCCCATTTGTACAATAATTCTTCTTCCAAAAGGAAGAACCCCAACCCCGGCCCAACAGAGCATTTGGAAGGATGTAAATCATGGTGACTCAACTGAACATGGACCATAGAGGCTAGACCGGTGCTCACTGCGCACAATCCCTGGTCATTCTTCCAAAGTTTCACCTCTATGACCAGTTGAGCTACCCATGCGGGCTAAAATTCTATTCTCATATTATTATAAAATACTGTAATACAATCTATACTATATATAAAAACAAAATCCTGAAATTTTAACTTCCCGCCCAATGCCTAAAAAATCTCTCCTCCTAATAAAATATATTGATTTCTATTTTCCCGTTCGTACAATAATTCTGCGTTAAAATTCTATTCTCATATTATTATAAAATACTGTAATACAATCTATACTATATATAAAAATAAAATCCTGAAATTTTAACTTCCCGCCCAATTTCTAAAAAATCTCTCATCCTAATAAAATATATTGATTTCTACTTTCCCATTCGTACAATAATTCTGCGTTAAAATTCTATTCTCATATTATTATAAAATACTGTAATACAATCTATACTATATATAAAAACAAAATCCTGAAATTTTAACTTCCCGCCCAATTTCTAAAAAATCTCTCCTCCTAATAAAATATATTGATTTCTACTTTCCCATTCGTACAATAATTCTCCGTTAAAATTCTATTCTCATATTATTATAAAATACTGTAATAAAATCTATAATCTATAATCTATAATCTATATCTATATCTATATCTATATCTATATCTATATAAAAGTAAAATCCTCCTAACAAATTTTCCCCCCAAAACTTTTGTAGTAAAACTTATTTGGTAAGTAAATGTCAAATGGAAAATAAATAAATAAATAAATAAATAAATAATAATAATAATAATAATAATAATAATAATAATAATAATAATAATAATAATGTTATTACCTTAAATAAATAAATTATTATACTTTCCCTTAAATAAATAAATTATTATACTTTCCTTTTGAATTAGTATTTTCTACCTATAAATACAATGGCTTCTTCAATCAAAGAATCTCAGACTCATCTCTCTACTTTCTTTTTGTATGAATTTTCTACATTTTTCTAACTATATTCTCACATACTTCAATATGTTTTGCAGTTTATATCATCTAGTATGAGTTTGAAGATACTTAAGGAAACTTTGCTTCAACAAAAGGAAATTGAGGAGGAAGAGCATTTGTAACAGAACCCTATTGGTTTAGTTTTTATGGAAGATTGTAGAGATGCGATCGAGGATGATAAAGACGGTAATTTGATAATTTTGTAAGATTTTCTGAAACTTAGAGTTAGTATGTTGACTTCGAGATTTGTACATGTCATTCAAGTTTCTATGTTTTTTTTTACCAAGTAGAGTTCATTTTACAGCATTTCACAGCATTTTTATATATATCATTTGAGTAGAGTGTTTGTTTAACCTATTAAAAATCTCGCTATATTTGATTTTTTCTAAATTTTTGTAAAACACAAAAATAATGATTATTTAAAAAGAAGAAATAAATAACAAATACAATTTCAGATTTTGTGTTACTCCATTCACATATTAGTATAAATAAATAAAAAAGTAATAAAATAAAATACAAAGGAAATATAAATTTTTAACCAAAAATTTAATTAGAGAAACCTCCCAAAAAAATCCACGTTGTACTGAACCCAAATAAAAAATACTGGCAATGACACAATCATAAGGATCAAAGGGAACAATGGAAGACCCAGAAATCTAGACATGATTGATGTACCGAACAGTGATGAGAGACTCAGAAATAGGAATATCATTATGAATGAAAACGGAGATTTTCTTGACACCCGAATTTAGTTTAAGGAGAAGTTTACTCTTCAGTACAAATGTCTCCTCAATGGATTTTGTATGGTCATATAGAGTGTATTTGTACACCATGGATGAGTTCAAAATCGCATAATATTGAAATTATAAAATGGTAAGAGATCTCAAAAAAGGTAAAACTTTCAAATTTTCAGTTAATACAAAAAATGTTATAATCGCCGATAATATATATCTTTAACTTTAGACAAAAATTAAAAATGAAATCATATACAATTTTAATAATTGACTATTTCATTTATGTGTTTCTTGAAAAATGATGGGCATGAACAGGCTGACTCATCGTGAAATATAGTAATTAATGAATTACCATTAAAATTAGTATAGTAATGAAAGAATTATCATTTGTATGTTGACATTTTCCCCCGTTTATTACCATTCAAATGTTTGATACCAAAAATTATACTATATAGACACAAAATATGCATATATGGTAAATATGCAATTTATATATATATGCCCCTAAGTTTTGGGGATAAACTTGGTTAGGAGGACTTTACTTTTAATTATATATAGATATAGATTATTCTCATAATTTTTCTTTCCTTCTTTTGTGTTATTATTATGGTAATTTTATGGTAATGTATTTAAATATTGGAAGAAAACAAATATTATAATTAATGAAATTATTGTGGTAATTGCCACAATATTTGGTAATAATAATTAATATAATTAATGAAATTGAGAAATATATGATTTCTTCCGTAGACATATTTGTGACACTTTCATTAAATTATAATTAATAAAATATGAAATATAATTAAAGAAATGAAATTATAAAATTAACAAAACATGAATATTTATAATTTTTTTAAATATACATACATATACTCTTTAAATTTCTAAATATAATTTTTTAAGTATAAATCTATCAATATAAATTATAATTAATGAAATTATATTATAGGACTTTCCTATATACATATTAATAAATATTATGTGTATATACAATGTATTATACAATCATATAAGGATATGCGTCCGATTAGAATATTTATTTATTCATACAAAATTTAGAATTTACATTTTTTTTATTGATTTCTAAGTACAATTCTCTTAGTTTTTATTATTCATATTTTTAAATTTCATATATACATATGAAATACAATTTGGAATAAATCAACTTAATTATATGAATTTTTTCTATAAATTTATCTAAATATGTACATGATTAGAGAATATATTAACCATACAAAATTTAAATTTTAATTTTGTATGTTATGAAATAGATACTTGACTAAATATATAAAAGTCCAACTATATTATTATATTGTACATTTTAACATCTTTTTATTTTTTCTATTTTTATTTTAAATTCATAATAACAAAAATAAAATTCCGTGCAATGCATGGATAGAACACTATATTTAAAAAATACAATTTAATAAATATCATAAATTAATTAGTAAAATATCATTTATGTTTATAATAATTAAATAAAAAATAAATAATTCAACTATGTGAATCAATAATAATAATAATAATAATAATAATAATAATAATAATAATAATAATATTAATAATAATTGGTAATATTATTGTTCAATATAATATTTTTTTTTTAAAAAAAAAACTTATTTTAATTGGTAATGTATATTCTATATTAATCTATATTTATATTCTATATTAATTAATAAAAAAAACATCCTTTAAAAGCTCCCGCCTAAACAATTAATAATAATATAAAAAAATGAAAAAGAATGGAAGGAAGTCGTACCCCCAAACAATTAATAATAATATTGGATAGAAAATTAATAATAATATGTAAATATGGAAAATAATGGAATGAAATATTATTCATGTGAATGTTTTCTACACTCTGAAAAATGAAAAAGAATCAATAAGCAGTATAAGGAAAATATTCATTAAGATATTTTACTATTAATCTTTTACGGAAGATTTTGCATAAAAAATAGAAAACGAATTGGTTATTACTAATTTAGTCTTATTTTACTATTAATCTTTATGAAAAATTCTGCGTAAAAAAATGTAATAAAATCGATTATTAATAATTTAGCTTAATTTTACTACATTAATCTTTAAGAAAAATTCTGTGTAAAAAATGTAATAGAATGGGTTATTAATAATTTAGCTTTATTTTACTATTAATCTTTAAGGAAGATTTTGTTAAAAAATAAAATAGAATTAATTATTAATAATTTAAATTTAAATTAAAGTACATATATTTTCCTATCCGTAATACAATTTTACTTACTGTTTTACAAAATTTTCAAATAATAATTGGTAATATTATTGTTCAATTATAATAAAAACTTTAATTTTAATTGGTAATCTATATTCTATATTAATTAATAAAAACAATATCCTCATTTACAAGTTCCCGCCTAAAAAATAATAATAATATGAAAAAATAGAAATGAATGGAAGGAAGTCGTACGCCAAAACAATATAGAATAATATTGGGAAGGAAATTAATAATAATATGGAAAAATATAAATGAATGGAAGAAAATGTTAGCCATGTGAATTTTTTCTACACTCTGAACAATGGAAAAAAATCAATAAGCAGTATAAGAAAAAGAATCATTAAGATACTATTAATCTTTTAGGACAGATTTTGCATAAAAATTGAGCCTTATTTTACTATATTAATCTTTAAGAAAAATTCTGCGTAAAAAAATGTAATAGAATCGGTTATTAATAAGTTAGCTTCATTTTTCTATTAATCTTTAAGGAATATTTTGTTTAAAAAATGAAATAGAATCAATTTATCTATATATAATTAAAAACAAAATCATCTTAATCCATTTTCCCCCCCAAACTTTTGTAGTAAAGCTTATTTGGTAAGTAAATCTCAAATGGAAATTAAATAAAATCTATTAATTCATAAATAATAATAATAATAATAATAATAATAATAATAATAATAATAATAATAATAATCCAAACAAAACTATATACAAATTAAAATTAAAATTTAAAAAAAAAAAAAAAAAAAAAAAAAAAAAGACAAAGGTGGCTCCCCTTTTTAAATGATGTGGGATCATTTTGATCCCACATTGAAAATGTTTAGAAAGAGGAGCTCAAAGAGGATCATTGCTCATCTTACAAACATATAATTGCT
This sequence comes from Ipomoea nil, assembly GCF_001879475.1. Classification (NCBI taxonomy): domain Eukaryota; kingdom Viridiplantae; phylum Streptophyta; class Magnoliopsida; order Solanales; family Convolvulaceae; genus Ipomoea; species Ipomoea nil. The sequence continues at coordinate 705,842 of NW_017617864.1, read as the reverse complement.
TGCCCATCAATGTGGGCAAGTATTGAGAAGTCCAAAGACTTTTTTTTTTTTTTAGTATTATTGACACGACAAATTATGCTGTGGCACCGTGTCCACCTTGCAAAGTAGACACAGTTTAAAAATTGTTCATAATTATGAATATATAGTTCTATAATTTGAATATATAGTTCTATAATTATAAACATAGTGTTGTGAACATTATTATAAACATATAGTTATGTAATTATGAATATAGAGATTTAATAATTGTGAATATGAAATTCAAAAATTAGGAATATATATATCCAAACAAAACGATATACAAACATTTATTATAATAATAATAATAATAATAATAATAATAATAATAATAATAATAATAATAATCATCATCATCATCATCATCATCATCCAAACAAAACGATATACAAAATAAAATTAAAATTAAAAAAAAAAAAAAAAAAAAAAAAGGAGCCACATGCTCCCCTTTGTAAATGATGTTGGATCATTTTGATCCCACATTGAAAATGTTTGGAAAATGAGCTCTTGAGCTCCTCTATATAAGAGGAGCAATGCTCTTCTTACAAATATAATTGTTTGTCCATCAATGTGGACAAGTATTGAGAAGTCCAAAGACAAATATTTTATTTTTTGAGTACTATTGACACGTCAAATTATGTTGTG